>NW_026705703.1:0-300000 GCF_029867415.1 Vicia villosa
TGCGCAACTACCAGGGCTTCTACCATACTATTGAGCCTTTCAACAGTACCTTTGAGAGTATTAATCTCTTCTCTGAGTTCTTCATTCTCTTGCTCAAAGTCTTCCATTCTTTTCTTGCGACTTGAACGAGTGTTGTATGGATGAGACAGCTTGAAAGTCTTGGTTCACCTCCTTCTCCTCCTCTCTTTCTGGAGAAAGGAAAGTGACTATTAGATCCGCGACAATTCTCGTGTCAGTGCGTACGACTAAAGCGATGTATGATATGCAATTAAGTTATTATTTTTCAAGGAAACACCATAATTACGTTATGAAACATCAAACTTTTATTAATTAAGCGAAAACGCCGTTTTTTACACACTTTAAAAATGGAAATACAGAGAAACTGAGAGAAAGGACTCTAAAACTTTGACGAAGAGCCGACTTCACGTTCTAACATCTTCTTCTGTTTCTTGAGCTGAGCGTTCTCTGACGTGAGCTGATCGATGATCCAGGAAGCAGGAGGGATATGATGAGAAAGTGATGTTTGTGACACTTGTCGATCGAGCACTTCAAGTAACTCATCCTTCCTTCTTAGGATGTTCTGAATCTCAACGTTTTCTGTGTTGACGATTCGATACTTGTTCCTCCAAGCATTCCTCTCTTGGCATACCTTGTTTAATGCCGCTTGCAGTTTTTCAACATCGGTGGAGAAAAGGTAAATTGGTTCCCTTAGGGGAATAGGTTCTTGATGTTGATATGGCATCCTGAGCTTGAATGCTCTGACGCGTACCCATTGAAGGTAAGGATCCAGGGAGATGCAAAGATGTTTTCCTAACAATCTTCTCCCTTTGCTGTGAACAAGACGCCAGGCTTGGACAATTTCTTTCTTCAGCATGTTGCCATGATCGTCAATGTTCTTGAAGAACAGAACCTCCAATTGGATATTACTTGGAATGTTTTTCATGGGATAGCCGTATTGACGACGGGCTAAAGCTGGATTGTAACTGATTCCTCCCTTAGTTCCAATAAGGGGTACGTTGGGAAAACTTCCGCAACTGAAAATGATCTTGGTTTCGTCGTTGTCAGGACTACACCACTCAATGTCCGTATGAGTGAGAGACATGATTTTCTGTGACCAGTAAAGGCCATCCCTCATGTTCCAGAAAGTGCTAGACTTTGGCAGGTGCAAAACGAACCATTCGTATAACAACGGTACGCAGCATGTGATTAATCCTCCTCGCTGCAGGTTTCTTGAATGCACAGAGTGATAAGCATCCGCAAGCAAGGTTGGAACTGGATTTCCAATTAAGAAGATCTTAATTACGTTGATGTCGACGAAATCGTTAATGTTAGGGAACAAAAACAATCCGTAGATAAGCAAAGCCAAGACTTCCTCAAAAGCGCTCATATCTTGGATGCTGACGAAGTACCGAGCTTGATCAAACAGGAATTTGGAGGGCAATCCTTGAATTCCTCCTCTACTCACCATATGAGTTCTGATGTCGACTACGTTCAAAGGAGTAGTTGCAGCAATGATAACGTCGTCAGGATTCTTTTCCAAACCGGAGTACGGATCTTGCGCGTACACGGGTATCCCAATCAGACGAGAGTACTCCTCTAACGTAGGCATGAGCTGATAATCTGGAAAGGTGAAGCAGTGATACGTTGGATCGTAAAACTGCACCAAGGTGGGAAGGATCCCATCCACCATGTTGGTATTGAGCAAAGGCAGAAGTTTTCCATACTTTTCCTTGAAAGCCTGGGGGTTGACCACCAGTTTTCCGAGCTTTCCCAGTTCCTCGACCTGGGGAATCTTGAAGGTGTATTTCCTAGCTCTCTTTCTTCCGTAATCCATGGTATAGATCCTTAAGTCCTTTCTCCGTTTCTCTCTTTCTATGAAGTTCAAAACGTTCGTTATTTAGTTTCCTTGAAAAACGACTCGATAAAGACTCTTTGATTTTAATTGTTTATTAATGAATGATGCATGAATGCATGAATGCACACACAAGAGTTTTAAACAAACATGGCGTTGAAGGGTATAGTGGTCATGAAGTCAAAACGCAATCCCCGCCCCAATGGTAAACTAAGGTTAAGGTTTTTGTACCTGTAGAACGGGTTCTAGGGGTCTCAGAGTTTTTGCTCAACCTTAAAGATACGTTGATTGGTATCTATAAGAGAGTTTTTCTCTGAGTGTAGTATCTGCGTGACAATTACTTCCGTAATCACCGCTCTACGTCCTAAAAAGGCTTTAAGTGGGGTTAATGTGTTTCTAGGTCCTCCTGGTACAAATCAGTCTCAGAATGCAATGGCGCAGTTAATCACAACCAGCCAGGCAAATCCCAAGAGTAGACTTGGAAACCAAGATTAGAGGGCCTTCACCGGGAAGACATCCTCCATCCTATCTTATGTTGCACTCAAATCCGGGTATAGGATTTCTCACCACAAGGGGGAATCAAGCCCTTTCCCGATACAGAATAAACAAAATAAACAAATATAAATGCAGCAAACACATGATATGACACAGAGGTTAGGCAGGACCTCTCTTGTTTGAGGGGGAATTTGGCATCCCTAATTCCTCATTGGGGCTGGACCAGCAACAGGTCAACCATTGCTCCACCATCATCTACCATTATTCCCATCGAGAGTAGTGAGGAGCACCTAGAGCTCGTTGTGGTGTCGTTTTCTTTTACCTCCCCGTTTCACTTGGGAGGACGGCACGCTAGACCCTTCACGCGAAATTTGGAAGGAGAATGCGCCCGTGGCGGGATGAATTTTGTTTCAGTTCTTCCTACGATATCACACGAACTTTCTTATTTGTCCTACGAGTAGGAAAGGGAAAAAAAAAGATCTCAACTAAACCCTAGGAGTTTGCTAAGTGTGGGGATTTCACCTAGACTAGAAATTCTGGAGTCCGGGAGGTCGGTTATACATAGGGAAGTGTTTAAACACCCTACATATCTGTAGTACTCTACAGGAACCTTCTCTGTGTCATTGTGATTGTGTTTATTGCTATGATTGGGAAAGTTTCTCCTTTGTGTTAGGAGAGAGAATTGAATTGATTTTAAAAGACAGACAGACAGACAAACTGACTATTTTTGGTATTTTATTAGCTCGCTGAGATTCCTTGTGAACCTCATGCCTACATATCCCTAGTGGAAGTCAGAGCTTAATGTAGTTCGGGGAACTAACTAGGGAAATTAATTGTTTTTGGTGCCTTGCTTGAAGCTCAAGGTTGAAGCTTGGAATTAAATCTCTGTTTACAGTAAAGAGACATGAAATCATCTCTACAGAGAGGTATTTGTACTATTCTACCACAAACATTTAAAGGAGTGACAGAATAACTGAATTCATTTCATTCAAGAGGGGGACCTTACTTGTGTATGTGCAAGTATACCAGTCAAATGCCTCTTAAATGAAAGAAAGATGCTCATCCAAATTAGGGAAAGTTACCACATGTCTGGGTTTTACTGCCAGCTCATGCCTTTCAAAATCCTAAATGGGAGACTTGATTAGAATTGAAATTGAAATGTAATGTTTGTTTGGATGTGGTAGAGTAGTAAAAATATCTCTCTATGGAGATAAGCTATGTCTATCTACTGTATAAAAGATTTGACTTTTAGCTGGCTTGTATGAGGCCCAAGCTTGAGGCTTTTTGATTGATTAATTAATATTATTGACTCTGGGAGATGACTCCACTGGGGATTAATTACAGGGTATTTTTGTGTTCTGTACAAAGCCCAGAATTGAGGCTGACTCTACTTAGGGAGACTCTATTTATGTGCCTTGTACAAAGCCCAAGGTCGTGGCTGACTGTTGCTAGGGAAAACATTATTTTCTGCCTTGTACAAAGCCCAAGGTTGTGGCGGACTCTTAAATGAATTAAGTATGGATGACTCTAAGGGGAAAAGATCCTAGGTGTTAGGAATCTTTGACACATGAAATATGGTTTATCTGCCTTGTACAAAGCCCAAGGTTGTGGCTACTGAGTGATGAAGGACTTACTGGGGAGACTCTATTATCTGCCTTGTACAATGCCCAAGGTTGAGGCTGACTCTTGACAGGGGAGTTTTATTGTTTGGGTGCCTTGTATGAAGCCCAAGGTTGAGGCTTACTGTTTTTGTTGGTTTTGACTCTACTGAGGAGGTTTCATTTATTAAAAGACTGTTTTTCTTTGGAAGCTAACCCTTTCCAGGGATTTTGACTCAGCTGGTGAATTTGTCTGTTAAAAGACTGACTTTATCATGTTTTTTGGAGGCTGACCCTTTCCAGGGGTTTTGACTCTTTTTGGGAAATTATCTCCTAAGAGAATGAAATTATTCTTTTGACTTTTTATTAATTGACTTTGGAGGCTAACCCTTTCCAGGGGTTTATTGAAATGGAGGAATGTGTGGAAGCTAACCCTTTCCAGGGATTTTGACATTTTAGACAGATGTTGGAGGCTAACCCTTTCCAGGGGTTTTATTAAAAATGAAAGAAGGTGTTGGAGGCTAACCCTTTCCAGGGATTTTTATTGAAATGAATGATTGGGTAGCACTCCATTAATTATTAAAGGATGAAAGAATTGGCAGAAAGATTATCTAGTGGAGACTTCTTGTTTAAAGCCCAAGATGAAGGCTGACTCAATGCTGAGGATGACCAAACGTGGATCCTAGACTCTGCTAAGGAAGATTGATGAAGATCAGGGTGACAGAGACTGTCCATGTCTCTCATTCCAAAAATGTACTCAATGTGAAATTGAGACAAACTTAGCTTGTTTTAAAGTCTGGTTTAAATTGGAAGAAACTCACCAGGGTAGGCTAAAAGGTGACTAAAGACCTGTTCCTATGTTTATAAGAAACCTGATGGGTCCTTGTATACAAGCTCAAGAGGAAGCTGGAAATGCTTTTAAGAAGCCTGTGGGTCCTTGTACAAAGCCCAAGAGGAGGCTAATCGAGGGTCCTTGTTATAGCACAAGAGAAAGCTTATGCAGTTTTGAACTTATTTTGGCTCTAAGCAAATGGGTAAGAGGTTTCACCGGGAATAATTCCTCTTTGGGTGGATGTGTCCTATTTATGGATTCTAAGGTTTTTGCCAAGATGTTTCACCGGGAATAATTCATCTTGGGGGTTTGAACTACAGATCTCTAATTAGGAAAGAGCCTTCACCGGGAAGACATTCTCAATCCTAGGTCATATTCCTAATATATATATATATATATAGTTTAACTGTCCTAAGGTTTATACTCAAACGCAGTTCTAAACTAATATATGCATAGTTTATATTTGACAGTAATTTAAATAAAGACTGTAAATTGAAAGCTTGTAAAGCCTAACCTGGATGGAGTGGAGGCCATTGAAGAAGTATGTACAGAGCCTCAACAGTATTTTTGTTGTTTTGATAACAGTTGAATGTATATGATAAACAGTTAATGGTTTTTGAAAACAGAAGAAGTGAAGATGGACAAAGGTCACATAGGTATCTGAAGAGTTTCACCGGGAATAATGCCCTTCAAATACCAGAAGAATGTTTTGAAAACAGAAAGAAGATTTTGGAAATACAGTTTTGAAAACAAGCTAAGAAGAGAAGGTTTTTTGGGACTTACACTCTATTAGAGGCCCACTTAAAAATGATTTACTGTTTATGAAAACAATTGAAAATGATTGAAATGATATAAGGTTTTGTTGTTTGAAAACCTTAATCGTCTGTTTAATCGGAGATTGAAAACAATTTTGCAAATTGACAAAAGTCAACTTAATTAAGGCAAAGATGAAATCTATACCTAATTAAGACCTAAATAAAATAGGGTTTTATCATAACATTATTCACAAAGTAATTAGGTTAAAACAAAATGAAACATATATTTTAAAGTATTTAAGAAAACATTTAAAACATACTATTTTAAACCTAATTAAAATACATGAAATAAATAATATTTTTATGATTTTTTTGATTATTTATAAAATATATATATTAATCAACAAGTGTTTAAAAAATGAAGTCAAAATGAATTAATTTGATAAGTTAAATAATTGGTTAAAGTTGTGAAGGAATTAAGTTAGAAAAGTGATAAAAAAATAGGTTTTGGTCCTAGCAAGGCTTGAACTCACGCCCTTATAGCCACACACTCAAAACAACACCACTGAGCCAAACGCCAGTTGGTGGCTATAACACGCGCGCATTTGGTTTTGTTTTAAAACAAGTTAGAAAAATCTGAAAAAATAAAAGGATGAAAAAGTCTGGGGCGAGGGGGATTCGAACCCCAGACTTGAGGCATGAGGAGACTAAGAGCGCATGTGTGGCCACTAGGGCAAACGATGAATTCGTTTGTAAAACGCATACTACTCAAAATAAAATAAACCCTGCCCTGAGAATTCAAATTTGCGCGCCACCACCATCTTCGTCTTCAACCTCAAGCTCCATGAATTTGAATTTCTGAACTCACTCATTTCTCAATCATTTGCCATGATGTAAACACGAAACTTGCTCTAATTTCACTCACGATTCTAAATATGTAACTAACATGAACTAATATTAACTACATCTAACTAATTTACAGAAATCGTGAAGAACCCTAAAATTTCAAAATCAAATTAAATGACTATACTGAAAGATAAATGGATGATGATAGAGGGTTTTCAATCCTCTGATGATGCTGAACAAGATAGAATCGAGCTATTTCACAAAGAGTACTTAAATTAGAGAGGTGAAGTTCAGAAACTTACCTCTGAAAATGGAGATCGTGAGGATGATAGAGAGCAACTGGGCTTGTATGAATGATCCCAAAAGCTTCCTTGTGGCTCAGTGATGCTAACTGAATGCTTGTAATGACCTCAAACCTCCTGAATTGTTCTATGGACCTCCCTCGATTTCAGCTTCAAGTGAACATGGAGGGTGTTGATTCTCGAGTTACAGATGAGCTGCAGCCATCTGGTTAGCTTCACTATGACCTGAGGAGTGTGTCTGGATGATTGGCTTGCCTCGAAACCTTCTGAATCACTCCATGGACCTCCAACTGCAAATGCTCCAAAGTGAGAGCAACAATGGTGTTCCTCCACCTACAGAAGTGATCCAGGTGCTTGGATCACCTCAAATGACCTCCCTTGAGATGTTAGAATGCTCACTTTCCAAAGATAAGCTCTGGTTTGAAGAAATCGATTCTTCTTGCCAAAGAACTTTGAAAAACAATGAACAAGAGAAGAGAAAGAGAAAGCAAGTAATATGGTTGCTTTGGTGTGTTTTTGAATGAGGAATGCATCTGTATTTATAGGCAAATGGATCAGTATAGCTGCAGAGGGGTGAGCTTCCTTAGTGAAGTTGATTTGCTTTCTTAGCCATGAAGGAATTCAAAGAATATTCCAAGTGCAATGATGAGCTCTTTGATACCACTCCCTAGCCATCGGTTTTGCTTGATCTTAGGGGACCAAATGGCTGCAGAAATGAGCTCCAATTGGTTGGGAGAAGATTCCTTTGATGAATCATCAATTTGCCATAAATTCAAAAATGCAATCATTACATAATCACATGCCTTTGTTTTTGGGAATCTTCTCTAATCCTTATGCAATGATGGAAATTGATGTATGGTATGGTTTCAGATGCATTAGAGGTCGTGTAGCATCACTTAGTGAAGCAAAATGCACAAAATTGCAAAGTTCCAAATTGTACATGACCTATAATTTTACTTTATGAGGCCAACTTTGAACAAGCATAACTCCTAGCTCAAATTGAATTTGAAGAAGGTTGAACACAATTTGGAAAGCCCTAAACATCTACTTCAAATCATTAGTTTGGAGTTTCTTCAGAATCCTTTGGGAAATTTGTGAAAAATGAGCCTAAAGTTGGATGAAAACTAGGTTAAAACACTTAGAAAAATTTCTAAGTGTTTATGACCTAAACTTCAAAATTTCCAAAACTTCATAAATGGTTGATCTTTTGAAAAAAGTTCCCTTGTAAGATGTTGTTTTATTTGGCAAGATCTACAACTTTCATGTTGGAAGTTTTTTGAGTTGTGTAGGTGAAATTTTGAGATCTCACCATGCCCTCAAAAACCCTAATTCCCGACTTTTTGCTCCTTGATGAATTTCTTTGAATTTCTTTGGCCAAATGACTTTGACATCCATATATTGATGATATTGATCTTTGAAAGTCATTTTTTGACCAAAAACCTTAAAAGTCAATGATGATCCTTCACAGTTGACTTTTTCCTGACAAAGTGAATTTTTGGGCTTTTGTGTAGAAATAAGATCTTCTCCCCAAATGGATGATATAAATGGATTATATTGAGGTAGTAGAGACTCTTGAATCATGTCTTGAGTTTTGGATTCATGCCCTGATCAGAAGTCAACTATCTTGGTGAATTAGGTCAAAACCCTAATTTGTCGACTATGTGAAAATAATGACTGTAGACTTTGAATTGAAGTGTGATGTCTAGTAGATCTTGTCATATGAGTTATTTGAAGATGATTGATGTCTTTGAATGGTTCCCTGGGGCTTTTTAGGGTTTCCCAAAAGTGATCCCTGATTTTAGTCCTTGATAGGCTCAAAACCCTAGTCTGGTGACCTGAGTAAACCTGTACTCATATGACTGGATGTCTAATCAATCATAGATGAGAAAAATGAAGTTTTTGAGCCCCATGATTGTATTAGAGACTAGTCTTTGTATTGATTGATCCTTTGCCTGAGCTTTCTTGTCTTTGAGCATCCTCGATTAGGTACCAGATGGAGAAATGACTGCTCTGGGTACTTGTCTTGACCTGATGAAAAATCCTGAAGATATGTCATCTCAGGGGGGTCAAAGATTAGGGTATGACACTCGTGGCTAGGATGAGATTGGAAAGGGATACTTGGGAAAAGAAGTTTCACGCTTCAGAGATTGAGAAGAAAGAGCTGAAGATATAGTTGAAAGAAAAAGATGATATGCTTTATCTTCAAGATGGTTGGTTGATGGAGTAAGATGATCAGATCCATCATCAGGAAGAGCTACTCAACAACATGGTGAAAAGCGGAAGAGACAACAAGAGGATTTATTTTCCTCTAGTAGTCATGAAGATTCGATTGCATGGAAGGAAGTTGCTGATAAGCTGATGGTCGAGAAGACTCATTTGAAGGCCTTTTATGAAGATGAGTTGGAGAAGCTCCGTAGGAAGCTTCAAAGAGGAGTTGGATCTTCATCAGAAGTGTTTCCTTCTAGATTTTAGTTTTCTCTTCTTATGTAATTTTGAACTTTGAACCTTTTGTAAGATTTTCTATTACTAATGAAAGAAGTTTATTATGTTTTATGTTATATTTTTAATGTTTACAATTAATGTCTTAAAGTTCCTTGAAAACCAATAAAAATAAAAATAATCTGCATTGCATTTCATGTATCATTCCGCATTTTGGTCTTGCTTCCGAGGGTATTCCCGAGGTCTTATTAAGTGTTCTTCATACATAATCAAGTTGTCTCACCGGTATAACACTCGAGCTAACTGCAAAAAGTAGATGGAAGGTCTTGAACAAGAGAACAGAGAACTACGTGAAGAGGTTGTTACTTTGAGATCTGGGGTGGAGCGTCTCACTACTCTAGTTGAGACATTGATGGCTACTCAGAATAAGAATCAGAATCAGGTTCCTTCTCCTCCCAATACCCAAGCTCAAAGTCAGGCCACTGTGATTTCTGAAATCGGTGCTACAACAATTCCTGCTATTCCTGCTGCTGCTACTCAACAATGTATGCCTAATGGATATCCTTCGGGTATGCCTAAAGGTTATCTATCTGTTCCTGGGATGACTCGTCGTTTGACTCCTATCATGGTCACTACGTCTCCTGTTGTTCATATTGGTCCTTTTGTCCCAGAGTCCATTTATGATGCTGCGCCAAGTGAAGGTTTGGGTATTCACGACAGAATGGATGGTTTCCAAGATCAATTTGAAGAATTGCAGAAAGAGATGAAAGCTCTGCGTGGGAAATAATTGTTTGGAAAGAATGTGAATAATCTCTGCCTTGTTCCCAATGTGAAAGTACCTGCTAAGTTCAAGTTGCCGAAATTCGAGAAGTATAGGGGAAATTCCTGTCCTTAGGCACATCTGGTGATGTACGTAAGTGTCATACCCCAAAATTTGCCCACCACATTTTATACTCGAGCTCATTTGAATATCAGAAACTCAAGACTTGATTGTACACTCTCCTCAACAAACAACCCTCACACTAGGGTTTTGCTTCTCTTCAAGAAAAGTCAGGTTCTGATACCTCCATTGGACTCCATGGCCTCTCATATGATTTAAAGTATCCTCATTCCAAGTTTCAAGCCCTGATTTAAAAGATTGCTCACTCAATGATCCAAACGATCAACAGTCGACTATTTTGACCTAAGAGTCAACTGTGGTCAAAGTACAGTCAAAATTCTTGATTTTTGGTCAACATCAACATTTTAATGTTATATTCATCATTTGATCAAATATTGATCATAATTCATCAAGGAAAGCTCTAAAATCATCAAAACTCAAACTTTCTAAATTAGGGTTTCATAGGAAAAGTCAACTGAACTTTGACCAGCCATAACTTCCACACGGAACATCATAAATTTTCCATCCAAAGCTCAATTTGAAGGAAATTGGATTCTCTAAAATTTTGTCTCTCACATGCCAAGGCCAGAAATGCACCATTTGGGAGATATGGACTAAAACATTACAAGTCCTTCTAAAGGATCGCGAAAAGTCATTTTTTCTCAAAGCTCATAACTTGAACATGGTAAACTCAATTGAGATGAAACCAAAAAGAACTTTTAGAGGAATCCTTAAGCTTTCTAAAAAATCCTAAAACATCTTCATAGGATAAATATTGAGGGAGAATTTTTGGGCAATTTTGAGGAAATGCACAAAAGGCAAAGTGGAGAATTTTGAGTTTTTAACTAAATGGGCCCAAATATTTGACTCCAAACATTATCCATGGGTCATCCATGACCCATAGTCCATTCAACTCATATTTTAGTATTTATTATTTATTTTATTTTGAGTTTAATCATTTAAATTCAATTTAAATTGAATAAAATACTAGAGATAATCAAAGATTATATTTGGTTCCAAATTTGATTCAATATATCATCAAAAATCAAGGCCATTCAAGTGAATTTAATTCTAAATAAGATTGGAAATATTTGATACCAATTTAGCAAGTTTTCATGCAAAAATTCAATCAAATTTTCTTACAATTCTCTTTCAATCAAAGATTTGATTTCCTCCAAACTTCTAACCCTAAATTCCACCATTATATATTCCTCTATAATTCAGACTTGAGGGGACACGTTTTGAGGCCAAGAGAATAGGGTTCAAGGAGAAGAAAATTCTTCAAGCTAGGGCACGAGCAAAAACTTGATTCCAACAAGTTTCAATCAAAAACACTCATCCCATTCTATTCCTGAGACATTATAGAGTAAGTGCAGGTAGTTTGTGATACGTGATTATGCCTAGAACACGGGCATCTTACTCTCCATATTCATGCATTCTTTCTAAAATTCGTATCTCTAATATTATCATGATTTAACAAGAGTTGGTGATTCGATTGAGTTCCTGGCTTATTTTAGAAGAGATCTGAAGCATTGGAGGGAAGTTTCGGCGCCCAAATCATGTGTTGCCATTGTTAGGGCATTAACACATGATGCTTTCGTTCTCTGCGTTACAAGCCATGTTAACCAAAAACAACTTCACTAATGGACTCAGGGCCTTATTTCATGTATGTCTGGATTATTTTTGTGTGCGTTTGTCATGTTTTTTTGCAGTTTGAAAAATCCAGATTTAGCTACAAAAATAAGGGAAAGAACCGCAGCTGAATCGTAGTAGTTTCGTAGCAAAAGGAGGTCGGTCCAAGGAAGGAGACAATGAATAGTTCCTTGGATCCAGTAACCATGTGCGGCGTTATCCCATTGGTCGGTCAGCAAGTTAAAACTCTCTCCCCAATCCTGATTGGCTGCACGCGTGATGGAGGGTCCCACGTTTGACTCTCCTCCACTAGTCTTAGTTTTTTATATTTATATGTTTTCGTTTGGATATCTAACAAACAAAAATGCAGCACAGATGGCGTCACATGGGGATTGGAAACCAAACGAACCTGAGTTCGAGTCCTGGGCAGTGCTAATATTTTTATTTCATTTGTTTGTTACACTTTGTCCACATATCCAATGCTTGTGGTCTACCAGCGCAAGGATGTGCCCTCACTTATCAGCGGTTGGATCTCCTTTGATCCTAATCCAAGGCTCAGAATAGCGCAGGACTACTCTTTAGTTTTAATTATACTATTCTTTTTTATCTTTTATTTTGTTTTTATTTTCTTTCTTCTTTACTATTATTAATTATCTTTTCTATCTTTTTATTAAATAATATTATTTTTATGATTATTTATTTTTAATCGAAAATTCGATTTTTCCACCAATTTATCAATAGTTGTTCTTAAACAATAAAAATTATTATTTTTATATATACTTTCAATCAATTAAATATTTGTTAACCTCGAGGCATTTATCAATCCTGATAGCCTTAGGTTTGTTGGTAGGGGGTGTGCATTAACGCATTTTTAGCTTTGTAAACCTTTAGGTCACAATAAGTTTTCTTAAATAACCCATTAGGATTTGCAAACTTTTTAGAGTTTAAATCAGTGAATGCACTAACACTTTTCTTCTTGCCTATTTTTCAGGGTTAATCAAAAGATCCTCGACTACGTGCCATGTCAATCAAGAAGCTAAGTTTCTAACCCTCTTATTTTATTTAAATATTATTTTATTTCTCTTGTTGCCTTAAAGACCGAAATAGGGTTTACACAAACAGTCAAGGAAACATTCATACACTCACCACTATCATTTTTTTGTTGATCAGGGTCAATCAAGGTTCGAGGAAGATCAAAGCGTCCAAGGATGCTTAAAACTAATTATTCATCCCTCTTATTTTCCGCTTTTAATTTCCCCCATCCCGCAGGTGTTTATTGTAATAGCGTAGGAAATTTTATTTCTGCTTTTATATTATTTTAATTGCGTGGTTAGTAATTTAGGGAGTGATAACCATGAATTGAATGTAGATCACCTAATTACAAGATAAATGTCATCGAATTTAACCACACGATTGTGCACCCACACACCTTTAGGGTAACCCCTCTTGTTGCCTTATACTGATGCCTTAATTATTTCCTGTTGCCTCTAAGTGTAAAAATAGTCAAGTCCCTCGATTCCGGGGATACCTAAAGCAAAACAAATGTTGCCCTCGGTTAATTATCATCATCAATTTTGTCCCTCGATGTTGCCTCGGTAAAATGATGATTTGTCCCCATTGCTAAGGTATCCTCACATGATGCCTAAAGATATAAAATGACTATTATATCCTTCCCTTAGACTACCTGCCTTCTTTATGGCAAGGGACAATCTTATGGCGAATGATTACTCGATGACCCTTTCAACATCCAATTGAAAGACTTCCTTCCTTCTCATGGTATGGATAGACCCTTTCGCCCGAAAGACGTAAAGAACAAAAAAGACAATCTTAGGGTAGGTAGTTCTTAAATGCTTGCTCACATTCAATTCAACTTTCAAATTACTTTTCACACCTTTCTTTCCAAAACAATTTCAAAACAAGGCTACGCTTACTTACAAGCTAAAGTCCTTAACGAAATCTTTTACTATTCACACACGACACTTCAAACTTTTCAAACGTTCAAACAAAGTGAGCTAAGAAATTAAGAGCCTGTGGATAACCATGGATGCAAAGGGTGCCTTACACCTTCCCTATGTATAACTTACCCCCAAACTCAAAATCTTTAAAAGGTCTTTTTCTTTTCTTTTAGCCTTTCTTATTTGGATAAAATAAAAGTCAGTGGCGATTCTTGCTATCCGCATCATTTCGATATAAAAGTCAGTTCACCGTATTACAGTAAGGAAGATGTCCACTCACACTGATGATCAATGTCTGTTGATCCATTATTTCCAAGAAAGTTTGATTGGAGCTACTTCTAAGTGGTATATGGGTCTTGATAGCACCCACATTCTCACTTTTAATGATTTTTATCTGAGGCGTTTGTGAAGCAATACATGTATAATATGGACATGGCTCCTGATAGAGATCAGCTGCGAGCTATGATACAGAAAGAAAAAGAATCCTTTAAGGAATATGCTCAGAGATGGTGTGAGGTTGCCGCCCAAGTAATTCCTCCGATGGAAGAAAAAGAGATGACTAAGATTTTCCTGAAGACTCTTGGCCCATTTTACTATGAGAAGATGATTGCAAGTGCTCCTGTAGACTTCACTAAAATGGTGGATATGGGTGTTATAGTTGAAGAAGCTTTGCGAGAAGGTCTTCTAGTTCAGAATGAGAATCCGTCCGGTGGTGCTAAGAAGTATGGTTCTTCTTTCCACAAAAATAAGGAATCAGATGCTAATGTTGTTTCTCATGGGAGGAATAGTCGATCCAGAAGTCAACCTCAACAAGTGGCGTCAGTGACTCCCATTGTGAATTCAATGCCTGTAGCTCCTGTTAATCAACAAACAGCAAGGCGGAGTCCGTATCCTCGAGTTAATTTTGATCCAATCCCCATGACATACACAAAATTGCATCCTGCTCTAATTCATAAGAAGTTGGTTTAGCCAATGTCACCGCCTCCTGTTCCAGAGAAACTCCCTTGGTGGTACAAAGCGGATGCCACTTGTGCTTTTCATCAAAATGTCCCTGGGCATGACTTAGAAAATTGTTGGCCTCTAAAGAATGAAGTTCAGAGACTGGTTCGTTCTGGTATGCTCTCCTTCCGTGATATATGTCCTAATGTGCAGAATAATCCATTGCCGCCTTATGAAGCGTCTGCTATGAACATGGTGTATGGATGCCCTGGAAAGTATAAGATTTATCGTGTGGAACACATTAGAGGATCGTTGGTAGAGATGCATGCCACTCTTGGTGAATATAGTCATTATGAGCATAATCATGCTGCTTGTAGGATCTGTTCAGTCAACCTTCGAGGATGTTATATTGTGAGAAGAGACTTACAAGAGATGATAGATCAAAGGCTCATTGAGATTCTTAGAGACAGAGATGAAGATGATTTCAATGTGATTGAGTCGTATTTTGAAATTACAGAATGCATAGAGATTGGTTATTACGGAAAAGCTGTTGTAGAGCCTCTTGTGATATGTTTGTCTGGATCTGTACCTTATAGTTATGACCAAGTTGTACCCTACAGATACAATGCCATCATGCTGGAGGATGAAGAAGAAGTCGAGATTAAGCCTCTGTCTTCTGTGATAAATATAGCAGATGTTAGTAGAGTGAATAGAAGTGGACAATTTTTTACTCAACCTCAAGCAGTTGTGGATGTCCAGAGGAATCCTACTTAAGTGCCTGTGAATATTAATGATGAGAAAAAAGTAAATGATGGGTCGTCTTCAGGAAAGGAGATGGATGGGATTTTGAAGCTTATCAAGATGAGTGATTATAAGTATGGATCAGTTGCATCATACTCCGTACAAGATTTCTATAATGGAACTGCTGACGATTTCTCCTGCTCATAGGGATTCTTTGATGAAGATACTTGATCAATCCTTTGTGGATCATGATGTGACGTTGGATCAGTTTAATGGGGTTGTGAGTAATATTACTGCGTGTAACAATTTGAGCTTCAATGATGAAGATTTGCCTGAGGAAGGAAGAAATCACAATTTGGCTTTGCACATCTCTGTCAATTGCAAAGAGGATTCACTATCTAATATGTTGATTGATACTGGCTCATCGTTGAATGTTATGCCGAAATCCACTCTTGCTAAGTTATCTTATGGGGGCACACCAATGAGATATAGTAATGTGATTGTGAAGGATTTTGTTGGATCAAAGAAGTCAGTGGTTGGGGAAGTTGATTTGCCCATTTGCGTTGGACCGTTTGTCTTCAAGATTACTTTTCCAGTGATGGACATCTTTCCTGCATACACTTGCTTGTTGGGACGCCCATGGATCCATGAAGCTGGGGAAGTTACTTCGACTCTTCACCAGAAGTTGAAATTTGTGAAAGATGGAAAAATGGTTATCGTGAATGGAGAACAAGCTTTGCTGATTAGTCATCTCTCTTTGTTCCGTGCCATAGAAGCTGATGAAGTAGTCATTGGAACTGCATCCCAAGCCCTTTCTGTTAATGATGAATTCAAGAAGGATGAAGCTTCCATTGCCTCTTTCAAAGATGCTAAACTGGTGGTTCATAATGGACATTCAGGAGTATGGGGACAAGTGGTGAGTCTGCAAGAGAACAAGAATATGTCTGGTTTGGGGTTTTCTGCCTCAGACAAGTCTGTGATGAAGCCAGAATCTGCTTTTTGCCCTTATCAGAAGATATTTCATAGTTCTGGGCTCCTACATCCGACTCCTTCAAAGGTGGATACTATTATTGAAGATGAATCAAAAAAATAGATGCCAAGCTTTGTGACTCGTAAAAAGATGAACAAGAACTGGATCACCATTGATGTTCCCGATTGTACTCATGTTTCAAAGTAATTTGTTTTTATGTTTTTCAAAAATCCTTTCATTCTGCCCAAGACGAAAGTGAAGTTGTTGGGGCTTTTTCTTGTTTGTTTCAAACATTAAAATCATCAATAAAAGTCATTTTGTTTCTGCATATATATGCTTTTTATCTTTTTGCTTTTTTCTGGAAAGTGGTAACACAAAAAATCTTAAAAATATGTTTTCATTTGCCATAATCTGCACGATTACATATTTGCATATATCTTTCCTTTTCCTGAAATAATAATCACTTGTGCAGATTGTAGCAACCTGCCCTAAAAATTAAAGATTTTAGAGTCGCCACATATTCTACCAAGGTGAATAGGAAACCCTATGCATTATAAATATTCGGGGTAAGATTATTATAATTAGGTCAAGGGAAGGTGTTAGGCACCCTTAACCCTTTCCTAAAGGTTTGCCTCTAAGGTAAAGGCTTATGGCTAAAATATTCATATTTAATAGCTAAGGAAATGAACATGGGAAAAGTGAGATTTTGGGGAAGGGGACTTTCCTTGTTGCCAAGTGCCTACGTACCTCCTTATGGAGGATCAGAGTCTACGTAGTTCGGGCAAAGGGTTGTACGCCCTTTGAATTTGATATGATATGGTTTGAAGGCTTTCTGAGTTGCCTTATCGTAGTTATGATAATTCGTAGTTTTTGAAAGTGTTTTAGGATTGGGCGTACAACCCTGATTTAATATGTTACCGTTAGTTGCGATGATCAATAGATTTGATCATTATTGTTAACGGGTTAGATAAAGTATTGCTAACCATTCTGACTGATAGATTCGATCGTCACGGATAGCAAATGAGGTGTATTTTAGTTTCGTGATTAAATTTCATGTTTTAACATCACCTCTCATAACCAATAGATTTGGTTATTACACGATAATGAATTTCAATATTTATGTTTTATTATTTTATCTCTCGCCAATGCGACTAATAGATTTAGTCGGATCGAGGACAGAATTAGCCAAGAATTAGTCGAATTAGAATTAATGTTAACAAATGGCTTAATTAAATTAAATTTATTTCTCGCCAATGCGACCCATAAGTATAGTCGGATCAAGGAGAAAATTAAATCCAAATGCTTTGACCAAGTGGCCAGTGGGATTGGGCAAATCCTAATACTTATAACTTTCTAGGGTTTTTGTGGTTTTTAATATTAATTAATTAAATCAATTAAATCGAATAGTCGAAATACTTGAATAATCGGGAGAAACCCTAAACCCTAGTCATTAGCCTAATCCTATTTTATTATCTTAATCCTAATTTAAAAAAATTAACTTATATACATATTAATATTTTTATAATTAAACAATCATATAAATAATATATAAATAATATAAAAAAATAAAATAAATAAAAGAAACCTGGCTTCAATCCTGTGTGGGAAGCCCTTGAGGTCCGTGGTAAACCTTCAGCCTTATGTACGTTAGATCAGAATGGTAGGAGATTTGATGGTGGTAATTGAGGGTGCACCGTACTCTTGGTGAGCTTGTATGTACCGAATCTGCATATAGAAGTTATTTGAAAAAAAAGGCTGCAGGGGCCAGGGATTGAACCTTGGACCCCAAGCGTGGGCCCTAGCGTGTTCCAATGAACCAATTGTATGCTGAGAGAGAACATGGACTTGTTGACTGGCCAGTAGACTCTTGCCACGCGCGCAGAGAGAAGCTTTAATGGCTAACTGACCAATGGAACTAGCACACGCGCGTTCCATCTTAACCCATGCACTATTCATCATCTTCCTTGGAGATACCTGCGGATTTATATATGGGATTTGCTGCAGATTTAACTGCAGGTAAACCTTTGAATCCCAAAGACCTGCAAAACAACGTTAACCGAAACGAAACAAAGCCCAGATCTCATAAACCAGACATGGCGAGTTTAATGGTGTGATTTGTTTAGCTTAAAAAACCGGCTGCAGCCATGGAAACAAAAAAGAAGATCTCAATACCCTAACAATGGCAAAACACGAATCCTGCACCAAACTCCAACACCAATGATTCAAATATGCTCTAAACAATTATATGAAACAGAAAACATGCTTTGAATTCATTAAAACCGCATGAATGATTGAAATCGAATTGAGATAAAGAAAAAACTGTGACAAGTGAGCTAGAACGTTCTAGCGTATATGGTGCTTCAGTAATGGTATGGTAATGTTCCTCGAGTCCTCGGGAGTGTGATTATATGCTCTAAAATCGTTGGAACTTGCTGGAGAGGGTTTAATGTCGTGCCCTAGTTTCGAGAATTTTTTTGTCTTACGAAACCTGATCAGTGGTTTTTACACGTTTATTTTCAGTTGATTTCAGTCATATTTGCTTTATATTGTCAAGTGTTTTTCTTCGTTCTTCTACATTTTATACTTTGGTTGTGTATTTTACTATTTGCAGGCTCAAAGGAATAAATCGAGACAAATCAATGCGAAAAAATACAAAAACGGGAGTTTTGAAGGAAGTGAAAAATCAAGCTACATGAGGTCTGACACGACCACCTGTGTCACCTAAAACTGGCCGTGTTAGGATGAAGCGTGACCAAGAAAATGCAAAAGAGATGAAAGTCACGGAGCTGACACGGATCGTGTTAGCAAGTGTGAGATCTGGAAACTTTCAGCATGTTTCTCATCGTGATAGGCGTGTAGTATTTTGATTATAACTAGAGCTTCGTAACTCGGAATGACGCGGTTCCGGTGGCAAAATTTCGCTAACAAAAAGGGCTACAACTTTGCTGAAGAACTCAAAGCCAAATTCTGAAGTTAAGGTTTGACACGGGCCGTGTTACCTAACACGGGCACTCGTGTCAGCAATGCTGGGAGTGAATTCGAGAATATAAGTTCAGAGGGCCAACACGGTCACCAGTGTTGCCTGACACGGGCAGTGTTGGCTAAAACGCTGATTTTGCTGATTTTTGTGATTTTTTATTAAGTGTTGACCCAAGGGGTATTTTGGGTACTTCCAACCAACCTAAGTGAGTCTGCACTACTTAGAAGAGTTTTAACGATGAATTAGAGGACTTTTTGGCCAGAGAAAAATACAGGATTGAAGATTAGAGAACACGAGGGTTTGGGAGAGAAGAAGGTTTTCATGAACGGAAGCGATTGAAGATCAACTTTCATCTCAATTCTTGTAATGTCTTTATTTTCTATTTTGTTTTCTTTGAACGATATGAGTAGCCAAACTCCCCAATGCTAGGGGGTGTCCTTGATTGGATCATGTAATGACTTTGAATTCCTAATTTCCTCAATTGCAAGTTTTATTATTCAATATGATTATACAATGTTTTTATGCTTTCTTTGTCGGACAAACAAGAAATGATTTACGGTTAACGATTTGCTGGACTGCGGTTGTTAAGGTTTTTGTACGATCAGATTAAAGTAGATATCACCTAGGAATAGGGATACCCTATAGTTACCGGTTAACTCTTGATAAAACAATTGCTTGATTTCATAATAAATCTCTAAGGAATTAGGATTTAGGTTGAATGTTCAAAGGTTTTCCCGCTAAGGAATTAGGGGAAAATATCCTAAAGGGCTAGTAATTGAATAGTATGAACTTGTTGAGGAGATCTAAATCCAAGGTTATTACAGAAATAGTCACACACTTTACCCTAGCATAATACTCATATTTTTCAAAAAGCCAATTTACTTTTCTGCTGATTTTAATTATTTTTAGTCACAATTTGAAAACAAAACTCCAAATATAGTTTTTGTTTAATTGAAACTCGATATTAACGTGCAGTCCTTGAGAACGACATTCGGGGAATTTCCCTATTATTACTACAGAGGAAAAATAGTACACTTGCTATTTTACCGATCAAGTTTTTGGCGCCGTTGCCGGGGACCGCCAAAATATAGAGTTTTGATTTTAGTTCAATTGAAATTTTGTTGCTCGTCAACTAAAATTTGGTTTCATTTTTTGTTTATTTGATTTTGATTTTATTATAAAAAAGAAAAAAAGTCAGATTATTTTTCCTCATGAATTCTTCTATACTTTGATACTAACAAATTGTCTGAGTTTTGTAGCTATGTATTGTTTTGATACATTGTCACCTATATCTCCAGCATGTTGGTCGCCTGATTCGGGAGTCACTTTGGAAGAGGCGACTAAAATTTTTAAAGCATATAAGAAGGAGGTAAGACTCCTTATGAATGAATGTAAGGAAGCTAATTTTTATCCAGATAGGTTTACTTGGAAAAAGTTAGAGTTGGAAGAAGAGTATGTGGAACCAGAAGAAAAATGCATAACAGTAAGAATAGAAGAATTTGAGGTAAAAAAGAAATATGGGGAAAAAGAAATAAGGAAACTTGAAGATGATCTAGTTTTGGATGAAACCACAAATTTAACAATTTGTGAAGATGTGGGCATCCGACAAGAAAATTTTCAACAAAAGAGTATCCCCAAGAACTATTTTGTTAACAAGGCAGATAAAAGACAAGAAATTGACAAAGTATTGGAAGAAATTAATGCCTTGTTCATTAAAATCAAGCTAAAGAGGATTTGGCAGCAACATCATCAATACTTTAAGTTCATGGGATTGCTATCAAACAAAAGAAAGAAAAAAATATGATGTGTTCTTTGTGTCATATATGCCACCCTAACAAGAGGAATGGACCGTCGAGCCATGCGACGTTAAACGAAGCGCTTAGTGGGAGGTAACCCATGCTTTTAATAACTTAGTTTTCTTTTTGTGTTTGTTTTTTTTCAGGAAATAAAAAGGGGGTCTTTCTGGTGAATGCTAGGAAGTTGCAGTTAGAGTTGCACTACCCTCTGTGAGTCACCTCTCTCAGGCTTGTTCTTAAACATTGGGGCCAATGTTTAGTTCAAGTGTGGGGGAGGATTTACTGTTGCATTTTTCTTTTTATGTTTTTGTTATGATGTGTAAAACCAAATATTGAGTTCTTCCCAAATTTTGACCGAAATTTTAATTTTTGTTGAAGAGTTTTGATCTTAAAGAGCGATCGTGAATAGTATATAGAGATGAAGGGAGGATTGTTTTAGGACAGGAAAGTTCGGAATTATGTGACAAGAAGAGGTTTGTTTAAACACCCTTGGTTCCCTAAAATAAATACGAGTCTAACATGTAGATTAACACCATAGTACTTGTCTCCTAAGAAGTACTCCTCGAGTAGTTTATTGATACAGTTTGGCATAATTCAGATTCACATGCATGATGACTGGTTGAGAAACAAAGTTGATAAAGTTGGCACCAGATGATGAAAAGGCAGTAAAAGGCAACCGGCTCGCTAAGTTGGGTAACCCTCACTCGGTTATTCAGCCCAAAGGAGGTTGATCCCCAAACGTCGTCCAAAAAGGACCATATATAACTGCAAAGTTTGAAAATTTTATCGGTAATTGAAAGTAGCAAATGTTGCTCGTTTGGTGCCAGGAAAAGAAAATAAAAAGCCTTGATTCGTATCATGCATGTGATGATCATTATAAGAAATGCAGTGCCTTAATGTGATGGTTCGAATGAAAGAGGAGGAAAATCGGAAAGAGACTTAAGTTTAAAGCATAGTTGGAGAGGTATCCGAAAGGGTAGCTTAAGGTTTAATGTTCTAGCAGAAACTCGTCGCGTCATGTGAATACCGAACCAACTGTTTCTTGATCAATACAAACGTATATCTCACGTATGAACACCAATGTGCTTTGAAGGTCGTTAACTCTTGTAATTGTCGCTTGAGGTCAAGCAATGATTTAAGTTTGGGGGAGTTTGATCAGTGGTTTTTACACGTTTATTTTCAGTTGATTTTAGTCGTCTTTGCTTTATATTTCAAGTGTTTTTCTTCGTTCTTCTACATTTTATGCTTTGGTTGTGTATTTTACTATTTGCAAGCTCAAAGGAATAAATCGAGACAAATCAATACGAAAAAGTACAAAAAGAGGAGTTTTGAAGGAAGTGAAAAATCAAGCTACATGAGGTCTGACACGACCACCTGTGTCATCTGAAACTGGCCGTGTTAGGATGAAGCGTGGCCAAGAAAATGCAAAAGAGAAGAAAGTCACAGAGCTGACACGGCTCGTGTTAGCAAGTGTGAGATCTGGAAGTTTTCAGCATGTTTCTCATCGTGATAGGCGTGTAGTATTTTGATTATTACTAGAGCTTCGTAACTCGGAATGACGCGGTTCCGGTGGCAAAATTTTGCCAACGAAAAGGGCTACAACTTTGCTGAAGAACTCAAAGCCAAATTCTGAAGTTAAGGTCTGACACGGGCCGTGTTACCTAACACGGGCACCCGTGTCAGCAGTGTTGGGAGTGAATTCGAGAATTTAAGTTCAGAGGGCCAACACGGCCACCAGTGTTGCCTGACACGGGCAGTGTTGGCTAAAACGCTGATTTTGCTGATTTTTGTGATTTTTTAATAAGTGTTGACCCAAGGGGCATTTTGGGTACTTCCAACCAACCTAAGTCAGTCTGCACTATTTAGAAGAGTTTTAACGATGAATTAGAGGACTTTTTGGCCAGAGAAAAATACAGGATTGAAGATTAGAGAACACGAGGGTTTGGGAGAGAAGAAGGTTTTCATGAACGGAAGCGATTGAAGATCAACTTTCATCTCAATTCTTGAAATGTCTTTATTTTCTATTTTGTTTTCTTTGAACGATATGAGTAGCTAAACTCCCCAATGCTAGGGGGTGTCCCTGATTGGATCATGTAATGACTTTGAATTCCTGATTTCCTCAATTGCAAGTTTTATTATTCAATATGATTATACAATGTTTTTATGCTTTCTTTATCGGATAAACAAGGATTGATTTACGGTTAAGGATTTGCTGGACCGCGGTTGTTAAGGTTTTTGAACGATCAGATTATAGTAGATATCACCTAGGAATAGGGATACCCTATAGTTACTGGTTAACTCTTGATAAAACAATTGCTTGATTTCATAATAAATCTCTAAGGAATTAGGATTTAGGTTGAATGTTCAAAGGTTTTCCCGCTAAGGAATTAGGGGAAAATATCCTAAAGGGCTAGTAATTGAATAGTATGAACTTGTTGAGGAGATCTAAATCCAAGGTTATTACAGAAATAGTCACAATTTGAAAGCAAAAAGCCAATTTTCTTTTCTGCTTATTTTACTTATTTTTAGTCACAATTTGAAAGCAAAACTCTAAGGTAAGATTTAGTCGGTCTATTAAGGTAGATTTGTACAAAATTGTGTGAATGAAATTGAAAGTTAATTTAGTAAGAAAATTAAAAGGTTTCATAGTGATAGGGGGGTGTGCCATACCCTAATTTTGACCTTCCTAAGATGTCACATCTCCAGACACTTCATCAACTCAAGACAAGTACCCAGAGCAGTCACTTGTTTACCAAGTGCTCAGACTAGGGTCTTCAAAAGGACAAGAAATTCAGACAAAGGATCAATTAGTGAGAAAATGATTTTTAACACAATTATAAGACTCGGGATGATTCATATTTCCACCTATAATGTTCAAACAGCATTCATCAGGACTCAGGCTTGCTCAGGTTGCCAAACTAGGGTTTTGAGCTTATCAAGGACTAAAATCAGGGCCCACATTTGGAAAACTCTAAAAAGCTCCAGGACATCACTCAAAGTTCTTAATCATCTTCAAATGATCCCTATGTCAATATCCATTGGAATTGTACTTCAATTCATAGGCCACAGTCATCAATTTCATCTGGCCTACAATTAGGGTTTTTGACCTAATTCACCTGGACAATTGACTTTTAATCAGGACATGGTTCCACAACTCAATCCATGGCTCAAGGTCCTCTATTACCTCAATAGGTTCCACTCATATCATTCATTTGATGAGGATAGCTTGATTCACTTGAAATCTCCAGAAATTGCAATTCATTTGAAAAAGTCAACTGTATAACAGCACCTTTGACTTTTTGGATTTTTAGTCAACCATGGACCTTTGAAGATTGAAATCATAAATATATGGTTATTGAAGTCCTTTGACCAAGAGAAATCAAGAAAATCAATCAAAAAGTCAAAGTTTGACTTTTCATACTTAGAAATTTTTCTAAGTGTTTTAAGGTATTTTTTTCAAAACTTTGGAAGGGAATATCTCAAAATTTCATGTACAAACTGAAAAAAAACTTCCAACATTAAAGTTGTAGATTTTTGCCCAATGAAAAACTTTGTCACATATAATTTTTTTGCTAAAAATCAACCATTTAAGAGATATGGAGCTTCAACGTTGCTGCATAGCCAAGAATGTTGAAAAAACCCTAGTTTTCTCCAAATTTTATGGGTCATTTTCACTAACTTCCTTAAGGATTTTGAGAAAACACAAAACATATGGATTGAAGTACATGTCAAGGGCTTTCCAAATTATTCTCAACCTACTCCAAATTCATTTTGAGCTAAGAGTTATGCTTGAGCAAAGTAAGGCCCATGAAGTGAATTTTCAAGGCATGACCAACTTTGGTTTTGGTCATTTTTGTGCAAAGGCCTACACTAATTGGTGCACCTACACTTCAAATATATCAGAAGAGATGGGAGAGAATCGTCTGAATCATTTTCATCAAGATTCCAAAACATCCAAAAATCAAAGCCATGTGATTATGTAATTATTACATTTAGGAATTTATGGCAAATGGTGATTCATCAATTGGAATCTTTTCTGAGCCAATTAGAGAGCTGTACACATCAAAATTGTTCCCTAATATTAGAAGATATCAATGGATAGGGAGCTATCTCAAAAATGCCATCATTGCATTTTGATATTCTTTGAAATTTCTTCATGGCCAAGAAACCAAAATGACTTCACAAAGCAAGCTGACTCTCTTCAATTGCACTGAGCTCTTTGCCTATAAATAGAAGCGTCCTCCTCAGTATTCGATAGACCAAAGCAACAGAAAAATCTTTCTTTCTCCTTCTCTCCCTCATGCTTATGTTTTTCAAAGGTTCTTTGGCAAGAATACTCTAATTCTTCAAACCAGAGCTCTTGCTTTGAAAGTAAGCATTCAAACACATCAAAGAGGTTATTTAGAAGTGATCCAAGCACTTGGAACACTTCTGTACATGGAGGATCATCATCATCACCTCTCACTCAGAGCCATATCTGTTGAGGTCGAGCAATAAGTTCTGGGGAGTTCCAACTCAAGCTAAGCATCTCAACACCTTCTTGGAGGATGATTGAAGCTATTTGGATCGTTGCTGCAGCTCTGTATCACACTTTGATCAGAGCCCAATCTCCATTTCAGAGGTATGTTTCATAAGCTTCAAACTTTCTGATTCGTGCTTCATAAATAAAAACATGTTATACCAACAAGTTTTTGCACCTGAGAGGATCATTAACCCTTAGTCAATTGCATCATATCATGCATATAGAGTATTTCATGTTAATTTTCAGTTTTAGGGTTCGTAGTGTTCATGCGTGCGAATTTTGAATTACGATGAAAATAAATGAAATCAATGGATACCATCATAATCCTCGTCCAAAAATAAGCAAGTTTGATGTTTACATCATTCAATTTGGTTGAGAAACCAGAGAGTTAGAAATTCAAAAACCTTGGAAGCTTGAGGTTGAAGATAAAGATGGTAGTGGTGCCATTTTCAAACATTCAGAGACAAGTTTAATATATTTTGAATGCAAGGCGTATAATAAACGAATACATCGCTATAGCCCAGTTGGTAATGTGAGTTTGTGTGAAGCGCGTGCCCAAGGTCTCAGGTTCGAATCCCCCTTGCCCCATGCCTTTTGATTTTATTTTTTTTCATTCCTATACACTTGTTTAACATATATATTGAATTGGAGACACTACTATATCACCAAACGCGCATTGGTTGGTTGGTGTGTATTTTGAGCAATGACTTCAAGGGCGTGAGTTCAAGCCTTGGTGGAGACAAAACCTATTTTTTTACCACTTTTCTCATTTAATTTCTTCAGAACTTTAACCAATTGATTCACTTATCAAATAAAATTATTTTCCCTTGATATTTCATGCACTTCTCATTTAATATATGTATTTTAGGAATATCCAAAAAAATCACAAAATTATTATTTATTTGATAGGTTTAAAATGGTATACTTTTAAGTATTTTAAAATCCTTTTAAATACATACTTTCATTAGTTTTTTTTAAACTAATCACTTTGTAGATATTTTTTGATAAAACCCTAATCATTTAGGTCTTAATTAAAGTGTAGACTTTGTCTTTACCTTGATTAAGTTGACTGTTGTCAAAATTCAAAACTATTTTCAATCCTCGATTGAGCAGACGGTTAGGGTTTTCATACAACAAAACCCTACATCATTTCAAATCATCTTCAACTGTTTTTCATAAACAGTAAATAAATCTTTGGGCCTCTTGAATATTAGAGAGTGTAATACCCAACACCTTTTTATGTACATACAGTTTTAAATCTTCTTTTGACAGAAAATTCCTCATTTGTTTTCAAAAAATTTCTTCTCGGTATTGAAGGGCATTATTCCTGGTGAAACCCTTCATATACCTATGTGACTTAGTGTCCATCTTCACTTGTTCTGTTTTCGAAACAAAAACTTCAACAGTTTTCAAAAACAACTTCAACTTCAAATCCATTTCACATGGGCCTCTCCTTGAGTCTAAGTCCCAACCCCCCTTTTTGTACATACATCTTTCAAAGGCCTCCTCTTCATCCAGGTTAGGCTTTACATCTTTCAATTTACAATTTTCATTTAAATTCTTGTCAAATATAAATTGTATATACACTATTTAGAACTCCGTCTGAGAAAAACCTTAGGACAAATAAACTGTATATATATTATAGGACTATGGTCTAGGATTGAGAATGTCTTCCCGATGAAGGCTCTTTCCTAATTATAATTCTTTAGTTCAACCTCAAGATGAATTATTCCCGGTGAAACATCTTGAAAAAAGCTTTAGAACAAAAATTGGGCACACCCACCCAAGAGGAATTATTCCCGGTGAAACCTCTTACCCATTTGCTTAGAGCCAAACTAAGTTCAAAGCCAACATAGCTTTCTCTTGTGCTATAACAAGGACCATCGATTAGCCTCCTCTTGGGCTTACAATACAAGGACCCACGGGCTTCTTAAAAGCATACTCTCAGCTTTCTCTTGAGCTTGTATACAAGGACCCATCATGTTTCTTATAAACATAGGAACAGGTCTTTAGTCACCCTTTATCCTACCCTGGTGAGATTCTTCTATTCTTCAAACCAGACTTCAAATAAGCTAAGAATGTCTCAATCTCAGTATTGAGTTCACCTTTTGGAATGAGAGACATGGACAGTCTCTGTCACCCATATCTTCAATCTCAATAAGTCTTCTCCGTGGTAGAGTCTAGATTCCACATTTGGAATTTCCTCAGTCAGGTCAGCCTTAATCCTGGGCTTTAAACAACAAGTACAAATCAATCCTTTCATCCCTTTCATATCAATGGAGTGCTACCCAATCTTTCATTTCATAAAATCCCCTGGAAAGGGTTAGCCTCCAAAACCAATCTTCATTTCATTCCCTAGAAAGGGTTAGCTTCCAAAATCAATCTTCATAAGTCAAAATCCCCTAGAAAGGGTCAGCCTCCAATCAATACCTTCATGAGTCAAAATTCCCTAGAAAGGGTTAGCCACCAAAACAACCTTCATTTCATAAAATTCCCTGGAAAGGGTTAGCTTCCAAATCATCCATCATTCAAACCTTCAAAACTCCCTAGTAAAGTCAACCTTGGGTCAGTCTCAATCATTCAATATAACGAAAACCTCAGTAAGGTCAACTTTCAACTCTGGGCTTTCATTCATCAATCCCTGCTTAATAAAAGAAAATTCCTAAGTAGGGTCAACATTCAATCTCTGCCCAACAGAGTAACCCTCAGTAAAGTTAGCCACAACCTTGGGCTTTGTACAAGGAATATATTTTCCTTTGAGTCAAAAGATCCCAAACTATTAGATCTTTCCCCATTTAGAGTCAGCCACAACCTTGGGCTTTGTACAAGGCAGATAATAGAGTCTCCACAGTGAGTCCTTCCCCATCAAGATTAGCCACAACCTTGGGCTTTGTACAAGGCATATAAACATCATTTCATGTGTCAAAAGATTCATGATCCTTGGGGTATTTTCCCCACTGAGTTAGCCACAACCTTGGGCTTTGTACAAGGCAGAAAACAATGTCTCCCTAGATAGAGTCAGCCACAATTATGGGCTTTGTACAGAACACCAAATAAATATTTCAAGTAAAACAAACACTCTCCAACTAGAGTCAGCCACAATTCTGGGCTTCATACAGAACACAAATTTCTTCAGTCAAAAGTTAATCCCTAGTGGAGTCATCTCCCAGGGTCAATCAAAACTCTTTTAAGCCTCAAGCTTGGGCCTCATACAAGCCAGTCAAATTCAAATATTTCATATAGTAGATAGACATGATTTATCTTTACAAAGAGATATTTCTCCTATTTCACCATAATCAAAAATACAAACATTTTCATTTCAATTTCAAAACATTCTCCCATTTAGGATTTTGAAAGGCATGCTCTGAGGAACTCACACCCAGACTTGTTTCCTTTCCCTAAACTGGTTGAGAATCATTCTTTCATTTAAGAGACTGCGACTGGTACCCTTTCACACACACAAGTAAGGACCTTCTCTTATGAAACGAACCCCATTTTTCTGTCACTTCAAATGTTTGTGGTGGAATAGTAGAAATACCTCTCTGTAAAGATAACTTCGTGTCTCTTTCCTGTAAACAGAGATTTAATTAAAGCTTCAACCTTGAGCTTCTAACAAGGCACCCAAAGTCAATTCATTTCCCTAATTAGTTCCTCGAACTACAAAAAAATATGACTTCCATTAGGGATATGTAGGCATGAGATTCACAAGGAACCTCAGCGAGCTAATCAAAAACCAAAAACAGTCAGTTCATCTGTCTTTCAATTCAATTCAAGTCTCCTTCCTAACACAAAGGAGAAACTTTCCCAATCAAGCAGCAATACAAACACATAGACACAGAGAAGGTTCCCGTAGTGTACTCCGGATATGTAGGGTGCTTAAAACCTCCCCTATGTATAACCGATCTGCCGGACACCAGAACATCTGATTAGGTGATATCCCCACACCTAGAAAACTCCTAGGGTTTATTTGAGATCTTTTTCCCCTCTCTCCTCATAGGATAATTAAAAAGTTCATCTGCTATCGTAGGAAGAACTGAAATAAAATTTATCCCACAAGGGCGCCTTTCTCCTTCCAAATTTCGCGTGAAGGATCCGGCGTGCCGTCCTCCCAAGTGAAACGGGGAGGTAAAAAAAACGACACCACAGGCTGAATATGATTCTAATTTATTTAATAAATTTTATAAACAATGTGGAATTGTATATGGAATGAGTGAACCATTTTCTCTTGATATAAATGGCAAGGAAGAAAGAAAGAATAGAACTCTTATTGAACTAGTCGTAGCTATTAGGTGGAACTCTGGTGTTGTACCTCACTAGTGGGAGGAAAATTTATTGAATGTTTGATATGTCCTGAATAGATTTCTCAAGTCTAAAAATAGGATCTCTCCTTATGTGATATTGAAGAAAAGACAATCAAACTTGTCTTACTTTAGAACTTGGGGCTTTCTGGCTTATGTCACAATTTCAGTTTCAAAGCTAGTTAAACTCGCTAGATAAGTATATGAATGTGTGTTCATTGGGTATGCAACAAACAATAAGTCATATAGGTTTTATGACCTAAATGCTAAAGTTATCATATAATCAAATGAGGTTGAATTCTATGAAGACAAATTTGCTTTCAAATCGAGAAATAGAGGGGGGGCACTGAATCAAATCATATTTCTGTGATAAGAAGCACCTAAAGCAACAACGAAGTAGAAACAGAACTTCGACGAAGAAAACGAGTAAGAGTTGCTAAAGACTATGGGTATGATTATGCAACATATACAGTAGAAGAAGATCCAATATATCTTCAATAAACCTTGTCAACTCTGGATACATATTTATAGCAAGAAGCTACTTATGATCAGATAGATTCTCTAAAATCTAATAGGATGGCATTTAGTAGACTTGCCTCCTGGTTTTAAAAAAGAAACTAAAATATGATGCAATACCTGATAAATACATGGCACGCCTTGTAGCCAAAGGTTTTAGGAAAAGAGAAAATATAGATGTCTTTAATACCTTTTCTCCAGTCATAGAATTAAATCTCTTAGGTTATTGATTTCAGTTGTTGCTATTTATAACTTAATAGTACACCAAATGGATGTTTGCTTTTGCTGTAAATAAGGATATCATTAAAACACTAAATAGATTTTCCTTAAAACTCTATAGTCAGTGCAAAATCTCCATCCTCCGTCTCTTTTTTTCACAAGCAGAATTGGGCTAGAAAAGGGACTAGAGCTATGTCTTACTATTCCAACTTGCATGATGTCATTCACTATTTTTTCTATCTAATTTTTCAAATAAAAAGGATATCGGTAGGGATTCAAATTAGGTATTTCAGCCTTAGTTTTCAACACAATAGCACGATCATGATCCCTAATCAGTGGTAATCTAGATGGAAAGTTGAAAATGTCCTCAAACTCCTCCAGAATTTTCTTCCATTCCCCCCACTGTTCTGAACTGACTTTTTAATTGTTGTTCGCCACCATATTGTGCATAAAGAATCCCATTCCTTCATCTTGTAAAGCCTTCACCATTTCGTTCCAAGAAACCTTCCTATTACACAAAGTAGGATCACCGTGGATAAGGTAATTATTGCATTCTCTCTCCCACTGCAAACACAAATTGCCAATGTTGGCTGCAATCGTGCCCAGACTAGCTAGCTAGTCCATGCCCAATACCATTTTTATCCTCCTAACTCTATAATGAAGAAATGTTGTTGGAACTTAACTCCCTGGATTTGAAAATCTAACCCTTCACACACTCCCTTAATTCTTGCCTTTTCCTCATTCCCTACCTCAATCACATAAGCAGGCGTGTCAACTATTTTCAATCCCAACTCTTCCACCAATTTTGAAGCTATGAAATCGCTAGTAGCTCTTGAATCAATTAATGTTAGAACTTTTATATCTCCTATATGCACCCACACCTTAAAGGATTTGTTAGAAGTAAATCCATCTTGTCTCTACAAAGACAGTTCCAGTGTCTTCAGTTTTGCTATAACTTCACTTTTCTTCCCTGTTTCCTCCAGTGACTCCTTCAATCTTTCTTCTTCCTCACTACTACTCTTACATAATCTTAAACCCAGGTGTTTGAACTTACAAGTATGCTACCTATTCCACTTGTCTCCACATTTGAAACTTAACCATTTTTTACTCCTTTCTTCCAACTCTGCAGGGTTTAATCTTCTCCTCAGACATCTGACAGTGGGCCTAACTACTTTTTCTCACTTTTCTGTTATACTACTCACTTCTCCAAGGTCCTTAAACTTATAAGTCTATCACCCATCCTTCCACCCATTACTCTTTCTCCCCATTACTTCATTTTTTTCTTTAATTAATAACGCTCGATCCATCACATTCGCCAGATCCTGACTGTCATTCAGCTTGAATTTCTTCCTTTAACCCATTTAGAAAAATAGACCCTAACATACCTATCTCTTCTCTTCGTGAAGGAGCTACCAATAGTTCAAAATTATCTCAATATTCCATGAATGTTGTCCTCTGCTTCAAGCTTAACAAGGGTCCTAGTGGGTTATGCAGCAGCCCATGTTAAAACCTTCTTATCACAACAATTTTAAACTCCTCCCAGTTCCTCAACGATGCTTGTTCTTCCCACCATTGAAATCAGTTCAATGCCCTATTCTCCATAGAGAAAACCGTTCAATGCCCTATCCTCCATAGCGAAAACCATTGCATCCACCTTATTTTGCGTACGAACTTCATGGAGTTGGAAATAACATTCCACCCGCACCAACCACCCATACGCATCTTATCATTTGAATACCTAATCTCTAACCGTTTCCTTCCTACAAACATTCCTCCTATCTAGTTACTGTTATGATGACGGTGTCGTGGTTACAATCCCCCTAATTCCGTATTGATATTGATTCCATCGTGTCATACCCCAATTTTTGACCTAAGATACCACCTCATATCATAGCATATACATCATTTGCATCTCTAACAAATTGCATAGCTTGTGTTTGCTACTTGTGCACAGCAGGGTTTAATCAAGAAACCACTCATCAGTACAAGTAACAATCAACTAGGGTTTTGTTCCCCTTTCATTTCAAATGAATCATCTTCATCAACAATCAACATTTGGTCCTCAGAGATTCATTTCAACAAGCTCAAAGGCTCTGAATCAACCAAATTAGGGTTTTTACTGAAGATAGCATACTCCTGATTTTTGCTCATAATTTGACCTAATGACTTGGGACATGACCTCAAGACCCCAAGTACATCATTTTGACCTAATCCATTGGCTCAAGACATCTCCTACACAAGGATTGATCAACAGTGAAATTTCAAATCATCAGATTAGGGTTTTGAACTATCAGGGACTGAAATCAGGGATCACATTTGGGAAACTCTAAAAATCCCCAGGAGGTCAATCAAATGTTTCAATCATCCTCAAATAATCCCCATGACAATATACAATGGAAATTGCATCTCAATTCAAGATCCACAGTCATCAATTTCATCAGGTCGACAATTAGGGTTTTTGACCTAATTCACTGAACAACTGACTTTTTAATCAGGACATGGTGCCACAACTTAAACCATGGCTCAATATCCTCTAATGCTTCAATATGATCCATTCATACCATTCATTTGGTGAGGATAGCTTGGTTCATTTGAAATCTCCAGAAACGCGATTCGTCTGAAAAAGTCAACTGTACAAGATCACCATTGACTTTTGGGGAATTTTGGTCAACCATGACTTTTGAAGTTTTAAATCATCAATACATGATATGAGAAGTCATTTGATCAAGAAAAATCAAGAAAATAAATCAAGAATCAAAAAGTCAAAGTTTGACTTTTATACTTAGAAAAATTTTCTAAGTGTTTTTCAATGGTTTTTTCCAAACTTTGGAAGGGAATAACTCAAAATTTCACCTACAAACTGAAAAAAACTTCCAACATGAAAGTTGTAGATTTTGATCCAATAAACAACTTTGACACATATAATTTTTTTCCATAAGATCAACCATTTAAGAGATATGGAGCTTCAAAGTTGGCATCTTTTGAAAAATGCACTTAAAATCTCACTTTCTTCAAAGTTCATGGATCTTTTTCACCCACTTCCTTAAAGATCTTGAAGAAACTTTCAACTAGGGTTTTGAAGTGTGTAATATGAGCTTTCCAAAATGTCCAAGAGCATGAAAAAATATGGAGTGTAGCTATGGTTTTGAATTTTGACATTAGTGAACTTTTCACTTGAAATTTCAAGTCATTTTGCCAAAGTTATGAACCATTTTGCCAAATGATCCAAGTAATGATGCATAGATGCAATGATTGAAGATATTTTCTGATTTGAAGATCAGAATGGAAGAGATAAGAAGCTTGGCAAAATAACCATGGTTAAGTCACTTTTAACCATTTGCATTTAATGTGAAAGATTCCATTTTATCTCTTAAGCCAAATCATCACTTCTTGATCAACTTGCAAGAGCTTTGCATTCAGAATTCTTGGCCTATAAATAGAGGTTCAAATCACTCTTCAAATCACACCAAAACCTCACAATTATAGGTTTTCTCTCTTCTTTCTTGAATTGCAAGTTTTAAGTTTCAAAGTGAGGAAGAAATCCCAACCTCCAAACCTTTGAATTTCTGGCCAAAGTGATGATTCCAACAACTTCTAAATATCAATTAGGAAGTGTTTGAACCACTCACACACCCAAAAACACCTTAAAACTCAGAATCACCATCTCACCTCCATGTTTGCATAAAGTGAACCTTAACATGCCAATTCTCACATCAAGCCATATCTGCCCAAACTATCACTTCTAACACCCTCCATATACTTCATATGAATGATCCAAACACTCACATATGACCTGTAACCTCATAATCTTCAAATTCGATTCACATTCCAAAGGCTCTACAGATCGGGTTCCATAGCTTAGCACAGGTGAATTCAAATTGCTCCAAGCATCCAGACACCTTTCATAATCATCATTGAAGCTATTCAGATCGATACAAAGCACCTGTAACACCTCCAGATCAAAATTCAATTCTCAGTTTGGCCGTTTTTGAGGTAAGTACACATGAACTTCAAACTCTCTCATACATGCATCATAAATGAAAAATTGAGTTACCATCTTGTTTCTGCACCATCACTGAATAATAACCCTCAATCAATTGCATCATACCATGATCATACACGATTTCACAATGATTTGTCATATTAGGGTTCTTCGTGTTCATCAGAAAATTGATAGCCTTAGAGTGAAAATAAATGAAATTAAAGGTCACCATCATGTTCCTTATGAAAAAACAAGTGAGATGGACCCTTTACTTGATCAATTTCATTCAGTTTCGAAGATTTTCAAAAATCAGTTGAAGGTGTGTTCTTGTCGCCATATTTGATTCAGAAAATTCAAATTCTTGTTTTAAAATATATTTAGTTCAACGCGTGTTATTAACAAGCCACAAGCGTGGCTCAGTTGGCAAGTGTTTTGGCTGGTGAGAGAGAGGGCGTGAGTTCAAGTCCTTGTGGAGACAAAACCCTATTTTTTACCACTATTTTTCTCATTTTTCTTCACAACTTCATCAATTAATTTAACTAACCAAATCAATTCATTTTTGCTTCATTTTTTAAACACTATTCATTTAATATATATATTTTATGAATACCAAAAAAAATCATCAAAAAATATTTATTTGATACATTTTTAAATAGGTTTAAAATGACTTGTTTTAAGTATTTTTAATACTTTAAATATTGTTTTTCATTTGATTTTTCAAACCTAATCATTTGTAAATATTTTTTGTGATCAAACCCTAATCACTTAAGTCTTAATTAAGCATAAAATTTGTTTTTATATTAATTAAGTTGATTTCTTTCAAATTCAAACCATTTTAAAACAAGCGATCGCGATTCTTTTCAAAAAACGATAAACCATCTCTTTTTGATTTCAAAGGAAACTATTGATTAAATCTTTTTAATTGATCAATTGATTTTCAAAGAGATGTGGGGCCTCTCGAATATTAGAGAGTATAAGTCCCTTTCCTCTTTCTTTTTACAGTTTTTCTTTGTACAAAAAACTCTTTCAAAAACAAACTTTCAAACAGTTTTTTTTAAACGACGCGTCTGTAAATAAAACAATCCACCTTATAAAATAAAACATGGGCCTCCACATAGGTATAAGTCTCATTCCCGTACATGAAATTAGGTTTTTCATTGTACATCCTTTTTGTACATACACCTTTTTTGTACATACCTCGATCAGTTTGTTTTAACTTTGAATAACAAATCAAAAATGAAGGTTTTCTTCAAATCTTCCCAAAAATACCATGGGCCTCCATGTAGGTATAAGTCCTAAGCCCCTTTGCAAATACCTGTTTACATAGCTTTGAATAAACTCAAAGGGCCTCTCCCCGAGTATGAGTCCCGAGCCCCCGTGTATACAAATGGATCATGCTTACAGGTATATTTCCTTCATAAACTCCATTATATACACACACTTTGTCATATATGTATAACTGTTCATATTTGTTCATGTTTGTTCATATTTGTTCATACTTGTTCATACTTGTGATTGTGTTATATGCTTGTTCAACTTAGTACAACACTAGGTTCCCCATAGCCTCCTATTGGGCTTCGTGCAAAGAATCTCACTAGTTTAGGTTAGGACATAGAGTATGGTTTCTCGGTGAAATCGCTCTAAGAGCTCAAACCAACTATACCACGCCTCCTCTTGGGCTTTGTACAAACGACTTGTCCCTCCCATAGCCTCCTCTTGGGCTTACAATGCAAGGACCCTGGATTGTCCCTCCCATAGCCTCCTCTTGGGCTTACAATGCAAGGACCCTCGGATAGCCTCCTCTTGGGCTTCGTACAAGGACCCACGGGCTTCTTATAAGCATCCCCAATATCCAAATCAAATACCCTAGGAGATTAGACATTTATCATCTCTATGATAGGAGTATCTCTTCTATATCATCACAAACAATCAATCAATCAAACTTTTTTGCCACATGGCTGGCTAATCAATCAAACCGTTTTGCCACCGTACTGGCTGATTAATCAAAGTTTTTGTCACAAGGCTGACTTCATTGAAACTTTTGCCACAAGGCTGGCTGATTAATCAAAACTTTTTGTCACAAGGCTGACTTCATTGAAAGTTTTTGCCACAAGGCTGGTTAAACAACAAAAACATCTTTATCATTCTAAGCGCCATAAGTGGCATGGCCCAGGGCTTATAATGAAAAGATTTTCAAACAAAAATCAAACAGATGTATGTGATGATATAGATTAGATACATCGAACATTGAGATGACATTTATCTCTTTTCCTTTGCTTCCACTAGCATAAGTGGGAACTACGATTGCTCTGACTTTCTCAACATCCCTTTGAGAATACGTAGGCACAAGGTCGTATCCTTGGCGAGCAAAACAAAACAAAAAAAACCATTCAAACCTTAGCACTCGTAGACCTCGAGCTACAGATGCTCTGATTCCCTCTAAGGGATATGTATGCAGAGGATCGCGATGATCTTTGCGAGCATAATCAAACAAACACCTTAGGTCCCACCTATTTCACAAGAACCTCCACCACAAAGAATGAAATAAACAAAACAAAGAAACCTATAGAGTACTATAGATACGTTGGGTGCTAATACCTTCCCTTCGTATAACCAACCCTCTTACCTGGAATCTCTCCCCCACTTATGCATTGCTTTAAGTTTCGGGCTTTGCATCTGTTTTTAGGTTATTGCAGCTTTTTTCCTTTTCCTCCTTTGGAAACAATAAAAAGTTTGGTCGGTACAAAAGAAAAATCATTTTTTTGAGCACTCGAGCCCAAAGAAGGCATCAGGTGTCGCATCCGAAAAAAGATACAATTTTTCCCCGCGACAGAAAAATGGCGACTTCACTGGGGACGAAACTTTTTATTGTTTCCAAAGAAAGGGTTATTTCTATTTGTTTTGTTTTTATTTTATTCTTGTTACATGTGTGGTTCCTTGGTTCTGTTACTTGTGTGATTATGTTACAAGTGATACATTATGGACAAATCCTAACCCGGATTAAGTACACATAAAAATTTGGTGGAGGGTATAGTCATGTATGGCATACAAGGAGTTCAGTCCCTAAAAAGTCAGCATGAGAATCCTTCCGCTCATTGGAGGTTCCTTGTTGGTAGTATATGTTTAGCAAGTTCAGTTGCGAAGACATTATTGCTTTTATTGAACTGTAGAAGCTGAGTTGGCTGTAGAACCCCAACCCATCCTGGCCTTATTAGGTTGTGGTGCAGAAACTATTCAGGTGTAGACTTGGATTAGTTGTCATGCGGAGAACCACACTCAGACGAGTTTTTCTTGAGAATATTGCTGGCTCACAAGTTCAGTTGTGCAAGCCGGTAATATCCGAAAGAAAAATGTAGACTCTGACGTATCAGTAGAACATGTTTTGCAGGTGATAAACCCTAGTACTATCCCATGTTTGGTTCTCTGACCTCATGCTCGTGACGCTGGACCTTTGAACCTGTGTGTACCATGTTTGAATGACCATGTTTGTAGAACTATGTTTGAACTACCATGTTTGTCGCACCATGTTTGCTTTACCATGTTTGAATATGTGGCATCCATGCATCCATGCATTCATACATTCATTAAAAAACCCATCTTTTTCCATAAAAACATGATTTTTCCAAAATTTAGAGAAATTTTCCTTGCAAACATTATAGGATTAAGTTATGGAGTGGGTAAAAAGACATACCAAGAAGTACGGTTTCAAAGCTCCTAATGTGGAAAGACTGAAAGAGTTAGCATCTTTTGTACAAGATCCTTCCGATTTTAGGAAAAGCCATGGAAAGCTTTTGCCTATCTTGAACACTCATGTTGATGAAGGAATTCCCAAAACTCTGGTTCAGTTCTATGATCCCGTCTACCGGTGTTTCACCTTTCCAGACTATCAGTTGGTACCAACCTTGGAAGAGTATGCCAATCTTTTGGGTATTCCTGTGTCTGACAAAATACCTTTCAATGGTTTGGAAGCCATTCCTAAGTCACCAGCCATTGCAGCAGGTATCCACTTGAAGAAATCTGAAGTAGAAAGTAATTGGACTACCAAAGGAAACCTTCCGGGTTTGACTTTGCAGTTTCTAATAAAGAAAGCCTTTGATTTCATTGAAACTGGTAGCATGGTAGCTTTTGAAGCTGTATTAGCCTTGCTCATCTATAGGTTGGTTCTATTTCCCAACATCAACGACTTTGTTGATATCAACGCCATAAAGATCTTTCTGATTGGAAATCCTGTTCCGACTTTGCTTGGTGACATGTATTTCTCTGTCCATCACAAAAATCGCCAAGGTGGTGGAATCATTGTATGTTGTGCACCTCTTTTGTACAAATGGATTGTTTCACACTTACCTAAGTCTCCTATTTTCACGGAAAACCGAGAAGGTTTGCATTGGCCTTGAAGACTTATGTCCCTTACTAATAATGAGATTCATTGGTATACCTTGGCTCGCTGCGGTGCAGAAACCATTGATAGTTGTGGAGAGTTCGCCAACGTACCCCTCATTGGGACACAAGGAGGAATTAACTACAATCCGGTCCTAGCCCGACGACAACTCGGGCATGCAAATTCAGTTAAACCAATTGGTCTCGCAGTGGAAAGCTACTTCTACCAAGAAGGAGAGGATCCTCAAGGGTTGAAAACAAGAATGGTGAGAGCTTGGTACGACGTCTGATGGAAAGGAAAAGGTGGGATAAGAAACTGCATTGCTACGGACGCCTACACCAGTTGGGTGAAGAAAAGAGCGAAGGAGTTTCAAATGCCTTATGATTATGAAAAACCCATGTTCCCTGTGGTGTCTCAACTAGCCAATGTTCCCATTAACACTGTGGAGGAGTACCAGGAGATCTTAGCCAAGATGAGGTTAGAAAAGGACTCTTGGGAAGAAAAGTTTCGTAAAACTGATGAGGAAAATAGAAAGTTGAAGAAAAGAGTGAAAGATCACGAAGAAACACTCTATTATCAAGATGGATGGCTCATGAGCAAAGATGAGAAGATCCGTCGGAAAGATGCCGCAATCAGGAGGTACATCAAAGAAAGCAAGAAAAATCCTGAAGCCTCAACAAGCAACGCTCCAATACCTGACAATTGGAAGAATGTTGTTGACAAGCTGAGGGCTTACTATGGGAAAAAATCATGAAGCTCAAGCTGCATAATGCATTTGGTTCTTCGTCTGATGAAGATGCTTAGGATTGTTTAGCTTTTTATTTATCATTTGCTTTTGTAAGGAGCTATGCTCCAATGTTGTAACATTTCCCATTTATTTCAATAAAAGAATTGTTTGTGTTCAAATATTTGCAAGGAAATACTTTTTAAAATGTTTGGAAAAATCATAAATTTCTTTTTGCATACATCATTCTGCATATCGAGTCCGCTGTATAGAGTCTCATCTTTTGGATCTTTCTCCAATAGATCGTCAAGCTGTCGCGTCTCAAAGTTTCTCGACCGCGCTCGCAATCAGATCACAGATACAATACTCGTTCAAGCAGAAGAAGAGTAATGGAACACTCTGAACAAGAGAATATTGAGCTCCGTGGTACAGTGACCACCCTTCAAGAAAAGTTGGAAAGTCTCACTACTCTGGTTGACTCCTTAATGGCCGCACAGAATCAGCCGCCGCCACCTAACAGTCAAGCAAAAGTAACATCTGAAGTCACTACTCCAGTTTCTACAGTTACATTCAGCATTCCATCTTTCTCCATGCCAGAAGGTTGGGGCCCGCCTTTCATCTTTGGTGCAGGTTTCCGTCATAATTTCTCTGGGGTTCAAACAGCTACAACTGAAGCGCCTGCTGCACAAGGTTCAGCATTTATCCCACATTCAGGAGTAACTTTTTCCCAAATCACTATGGCACTTTCTCAACCCACTATGACAGTTCCGACCCCTATGGTTCACACAGTTCCTTATGATGGCAATGAGATTTATCATGATCAAGGTGATAGCACAAATCAGCGTAATCTTGTGGAAGATCTCCAAGAACAGTTCAACAAGATTCAACTGGAAGTCAAAGCTATCCGTGGCAAAGATTTGTTTGGAAAGAATGCCCAGGAGCTATGTTTGGTTCCCAGTGTACAAATACCTGCTAAATTCAAGGTCCCTGACTTTGAGAAGTACAAAGGTAGTTCTTGTCCACAAATTCATCTTGTGATGTATGCCAGAAAGATGTCTACTTATGCAGATAATCATCAGTTGCTCATCCATTACTTTCAAGACAGTTTGACTGGTGCCGCACTGAAGTGGTACACAGGTTTGGATAGCACCAATATTCGGACTTTCAACGACCTAGGTGAGGCCTTTGTCCGACAATACAAATACAACTCGGATATGGCTCCAGACAGAGATCAGCTCCGATCCATGGCCCAGAAAGACCATGAAGCTTTCAAAGAATATTCCCAACGATGGAGAGAAACTGCTGCTCAGATTAATCCACCGTTAAAAGAGAAAGAGATGACAAAGATCTTCTTGAATACTCTTGGCCCGTTTTATTATGAACGCATGATTGCTAGTACTCCAAGTGATTTCACCGAAATGGTAAACATGGGGATGCGTCTAGAAGAAGGAGTCTGAACCGGACGTCTGACTAAAGAAGGTGGATCTTCAAGCGGAACCAAAAAGTTCGGAAGTGGTTTCCAAAAGAAGAAAGAACAAAGTGTTGACATGGTATCCCAAGGAAAGCCAAGAGGAAACGTTAATCGTCAACAACAGATTTCTGCTATTGCGCCAGTCGTTAATACAGCACCGAATCCGGGATTTACCCCGCAGTTTCAACAACAACAGCCTCGACAACAGGCTCAGCAGTTTAGCAACAATCAGAATCGTGTACAAAGAGCTCCACAGTTCGATCCGATTCCAATGACCTACACAGAATTGTACCCTGCCTTGGTTGAAAGAGGTCTTGTTCAAACTAAAGCACCACCACCAGTACCTGAGAAACTCCCATGGTGGTATAAAGTTGAGGTATCATGCCCTTATCATCAAGGAGCACCTGGCCATGATCTTGAGCATTGCATAGCTTTGAAATATGAAGTTCAGAGGTTGGTTAGATCTAATCTCCTCTCTTTCAGAAATCTGAATCCTAATGTCCAAGCAAATCCGCTACCCAATCATGGAGGGCATGTTGTAAACATGGTGTACGGATGTCCTGGTCCATACCGAGTCTATAATATCAATTACTCAACAGCAGATTTGGTACAAATGCACGCCACTCTCTGTCGAGGGCAGAATTTTCGCTAGCATCAATATGGTTCCTGTAGCATATGTTGTGTAGATCCTCACGGATGTTCGATTGTGAGAAGAGATCTCCAAGTTTTGCTGGATAATGGTACTATTCAGATCTACAGAAAGGAATGAAGATGAAGTTAACATGATAGGATGTTATTCGCATGAGCTTTTAGTCTCAGATATCAACTCGGAAATGCCTAAAGTTAACGTCATCGTTCCTCATTTCAACATGCCTGAGCGCATAGAAGTTACCTACAACAAGCCGAAGGTTCCTATTGCTCCTTTGATCATTTGTCTACTTGGACCAATTCCTTATAACTCTGACAAGGCAGTTCCATACAACTACAATGCAACAATGATAAAGAATGGACAAGAAGTTCCTTTACCAACTCTCTCATCTGTCGTAAACATCGCTGATGTGAGTCGAGTAACAAGAAGTGGACGTGTGTATACTCCGCTACCTTCAAAGCAGCCTGTTGCTCCTGCAGCCGGACAAAATCCTGTCAATACACCAGTAGGGAATCCTGAGGAAACTCTTGTCAGTAATACAAACACTGATGTTGGTCAGTCCAGTGGAACTAATGTCAATCCTGACTTTGATGAAATTTTGAAGCTTATCAAAAGAAGTGAATACAAGATTGTGGATCAGCTTATGCAGACTCCTTCAAAGATCTCAATACTGTCATTGCTTTTAAACTCAGAAGCCCATAGGGAAGCCCTGATGAGAGTCTTGGACCAAGCTTTTGTAGATCATGATGTGACTGTTGATCACTTTGATGGGATAATAGCTAACATAACAGCTTGCGACAATTTAAGCTTCTGTGATGAAGAACTCCCCGAGGAGGGAAGAAATCACAATCTTGCTTTGCACATTTCTATGAACTGTCAGTCAGACTCTTTGTCTAATGTACTGGTAGACACCGGATCTTCTTTGAATGTTATGCCAAAGACGACTCTTGCTCGCTTGTCTTACCAAGGAATGCCTATGAAGTTCAGTGGTGTAGTTGTCAAAGCATTTGATGGATCGCGAAAATCTGTTATCGGCGAAGTCAACCTTCCCATGACAATTGGTCCACATACATTTCAAATCACCTTCCAGGTCATGGGATACCTTAAAGGCTTTATGGTGAGCCATTTGTCCAATTTCTCTTTCATTGGTGCCGATGATGTGGAAGGAACTCAGTTCCAAGGTCTCTCTTTAGAAGACGATTCTTCCAAAAAGAAAGCATCAATCTCTTCTTACAAAGAGGCAGTAAAAGTGGTGAAAGATGGAACTACCATTGGCTGGGGGCAAGTTGTGATCCCTACCAAGAATGAAACTAGAGCAGGTCTCGGATGTTCACTAACATTCTCAAACTGCACCAAGAAGGATGAAACCCTTCGTCCGATCAAAGAAACATTCATTAGTGGAGGATTCCCTAATCCGATTCCTCAAGAGGTTAATGTCCTTATCGAAGAATGTATCGAAGAAGGTCTACCTGATACTGAAGAAGAATGGAAGTGTTATCTCAATGACTCGGGATACATATCTCAGGAAGAGCAGTATGCACCGTTCAATCCTCCTTCGGAGAAATCTAAAGCCAATAAAACTGAGCCTATTCCTGCAGAGGTCTGGGATACCTTGGGACAACCAAGTGGCATATTTGATTATATGGTGAAATATACTGCACCTGAAAGTTCAAAGATTGCGATTGAAGATATCCAACCAACTGGATGGGGAGATTCCTTTGAATATAATAGTCAACCAGAAGAGGCTTATCAGCCTTGTCAATTTTCTCAGCAGCCTGAAATTACTGAAGATTTCAGCTTCAATGCATCTGCCAAGGTTTATAATCCTGAAGATGGTTATTGTCACATAAATGCCATTTTTGAAGATGAAGGGGAAGATGACCCCGCAACTGACTCAGAAAGTGTCGCTGACAATGAGTCTCTTCATCCTGGAGACTGGGAAATACATCCTGAAAATTCTGAAGATTGTGACTCGTCTTATGCTCTTCAAGAAGTAGAAGAAGACCGTTTCAACTCTACAAAGAACAAGGGTGACAAACCAGGACCTTCAAATCCTGCTCGACCAGCGGTCAATGTCAAAACTGAAGATAATTCTGAGGAGAATTTTCCGTAATACATAATACATAGAGGAGTTCGTTGCTACTGGAAAGCTGTTGACGTGCCGAATGTTGTTCGCCGCTCAAAGTAATCACCTCGCTGTTATTTTGACCTCCTGCCTTGCCCAAAGCAGAGAGATGTTTTATAGGGCTTTGCTTTTAAATGTTCCGCCCAAATAACTTTGTGCATAGGGCTTTGTTTTTAAAAGTTTCCCTCTTTGTCCTGCCCACGACAAATGAGTTTGTGTTTAGGGCTTTGTTTCAAAAATGAATCATAAATAAAGCGTCATTTTGAATTCCCTACATTATATGTTTTATTTTTGCTTTTTTCTGGAAATGGTAATCCTAAAAAACCAAAATAAAATAAAAAAAATCTTTCTCAAAAAAAATCTGCATACACTCCTGCATTCATAAATTTTCTGAAATAAATATAAATCATATGTGCAGATTTACTATTGATAAACCCATTGAATGCAATAACCCTATGCCCTCTCCCAACTTTGAGTTTCCTGTGTTTGAAGCCGAAGAAGAGGAAGAAGAAGAGATCCCGGACGAGATCTCTCGATTACTTAAGCACGAGGAAAGAGCCATTCTGCCTCACAAAGAGCCTTTAGAAAAGATCAACTTGGGTTCTGAAGAAGACAAAAAAGAAGTGACCATTGGATCGCTGCTTGATGCTGATATCAAGAGTAAGTTGACAGACCTTCTAAAAGAATATGTTGACGTGTTTTCCTGGTCCTACCAAGACATGCCTGGGTTGGATACCAATATTGTTCAGCATTACTTGCCATTGAAGCCAGAATGTCCGCCAGTTAAGCAAAAATTGCGAAGGACTCACCCTGATATGGCTAACAAAATCAAAACAGAAGTTCAAAAGCAACTCGACGCAGGTTTTCTTGTCACCTCAGAGTATCCTCAATGGTTGGCCAACATAGTGCCAGTTCCGAAGAAAGATGGCAAAGTCAGAATGTGTGTTGACTACCGTGACTTGAACAAAGCCAGTCCAAAAGATGACTCTCCATTACCACATATCGACATGCTGGTCGATAACACCGCTAAGTTCAACGTCTTTTCCTTCATGGACGGGTTCTCCGGTTATAATCAGATCAAGATCGCTCCTGAAGATATGGAGAAGACATCTTTCATCACCCCATGGGGTACCTTTTGCTACAAAGTGATGCCATTTGGATTGAAGAATGCAGGCGCAACTTACCAAAGGGCAATGACTACTCTCTTTCATGACATGATGCATAAAGAAATTGAAGTTTATGTGGATGACATGATAGCCAAGTCTAGTGTCGCGGGGAAAAATCGTTGTTTTTTTCGGGATGAGACACCTGATGCCTTCTTTGGGCTCGAGTGCTCAAAAAATGATTTTTCTTTTGTACCGACCAAACTTTTTATTATTTCCAAAGTAGGAAAAGGAAAAAAGCTGCAATAACCTTAAAGTGGGGGGAGAGATCTTTGGGTAAGAGGGTTGGTTATACGAAGGGAAGGTATTAGCACCCAACGTATCTATAGTACTCTATAGGTTTCTTTGCTTTGTTTTTCATTCCATGTTATTGAGAGGTTCTTGTGAAATAGGTGGGACCTAAGGTGTTTGTTTGATTATGCTCGCAAAGATCGTCGCGATCCTCTGCATACATATCCCTTAGAGGGAATCAGAGCATCTGTAGCTCGGGGTCTACGGGTGCTAAGGTTTGAATGGTTTTTTTTTGTTTTGTTTTGCTCGCCAAGGATCGACCTTGTGCCTACGTATTCTCAAAGGGATGTTGAGAAAGTCAGAGCAATCGTAGTTCCCACTTATGCTAGTGGAAGCAAAGGAAAAGAGACAAATGTCATCTCATTGTTCGATGTATCTAATCTATATCATCACATACATCTGTTTGATTTTTGTTTGTTTAACCAGCCTTGTGGCAAAAACTTTTAATGAAGTCAGCCTTGTGACAAAAAGTTTTGATTAATCAGCCAGCCTTGTGGCAAAAGTTTCAATGAAGTCAGCCTTGTGACAAAAACTTTGATTAATCAGCCAGTATGGTGGCAAAACGGTTGGATTGATTAGCCAGCCTTGTGGCAAAAAAGTTTGATTGATTAGCCAGCCTTGTGGCAAAAAGAAGTTTGATTGATTGATTGTTTGTGATGATATATAAGAGATACTCCTATCATAGAGATGAAAAATGTCTAATCTCCTAGGGTATTTTGATTTGGATATTGGGGAAGCTTATAAGAAGCCCGTGGGTCCTTGTACGAAGCCCAAGAGGAGGCTATCCGAGGGTCCTTGCATTGTAAGCCCAAGAGGAGGCTATGGGAGGGACAATCCAGGGTCCTTGCATTGTAAGCCCAAGAGGAGGCTATGGGAGAGTCACTCGTTTGTACAAAGCCCAAGGGGAGGCATGGTATAGTTGGTTTGAGCTCTTAGAGCGATTTCACCGGGAAACCATACTCTATGTCCTAACCTAAACTAGGGGAGATTCTTTGCACGAAGCCCAATAGGAGGCTATGGGGAACCTAGTGTTGTACTAAGTTGAACAAGCATATATAACACAATCACAAATATGAACAAGTACGAACAAATATGAACAAGTACATGAACAAATATGAACAGTTACATATATATGACAAAGTGTGTGTATATAATGGAGTTTATGAAGGAAATATACCTGTAAGCATGATCCATTTGTATACACGGGGCTCGGGACTCATACTCGGGGAGAGGTCCATTGAGTTTATTCAAAGCTATGTAAACAGGTATTTACAAAGGGGCTTGGGACTTATACCTACATGGAGGCCCATGGTATTTTTGGGAAGATTTAAAGAAAACCTTCATTTTTGATTTGTTATTCAAGGTTAAAAAACAAATTGAACGAGATATATACAACAAGGCGTATGTACAAAAAAGGTGTACAATGAAATACCTAATTTCATGTACGGGAATGGGACTTATACCTACGTGGAGGCCCATGTTTTATTTTATAAAACATGGTTGATTGTTTTTGAAGTTTGAAAAGTATTGTTTTTGAAAGAGTTTTCTGTACAAAGAAAAACTGTAAAAGAAAGAGGAAAGGGACTTATACTCTCTAATATTCGAGAGGCCCCACATCGTTTTGAAAATAAATTGATCAATTAAAAAGATTTAATCAATAGTTTCAAAAAGAAATGGTTTATCGTCTTTGAAAAGAATCGCGATCGCTTGTTTTAAAATGATTTGAATTTGACAAAAGTCAACTTAATTAAGTTTAAATCAAATTTTAATGCTTAATTAAGACCTAAGTGATTTAGGGTTTGATCACAAAATATTTACAAGTGATTAGGTTTGAAAATTAAATGAAAAACAATATTTAAAGCATTTAAAAACACTTAAAAATGTATCATTTTAAACCTAATTAACAACATATTAAATAAATCCTTTTTTGTGATTTTTTTTTATATTGTCAAAATATGTATATTAAATAAGAGGTGTGTAAAAAATGAGTGAAAAATGAGTTAATTTGATTGGTTAAATAATTGGTGAAGTTTGTTAAAAAAAAAAGAAAGAAAAAATAAGTGATAAAAAATAAGGGATGGGCCAGCCAAGGCTTGAACCCACGCCCTTTTGGTTTCAAGTCCAAAAGCTTTACCAACTGAGCCACGCGCGTGGCTTGTAATAAAGATGCCTTCAATTAGTTATGTATGAAATAAAAATTTAAAAACGAAAATGGCGCCAAGAACACCACCTTCAACCTTAATCTCCTCTGATTCGTAACTTTCTCATTTCTCAATGTTTTTGAAAGTTGTGAACATGAAAATTGCTCGTTTTGATCCCAGGAACATGATGGTATCCATAAAATTCATTTATTTTTAGTGTAAGATCATCAATTTCTGGATGAACACGAAGAACCCTAATTCTAACAAATCAATGTGAAATCGTGTATGTGCATCAAATCAACCAATTGATTGAGGGTTAATGATCCTCATATGTGCAGAAACATGATAGCAAACCAACTTTTCATTTATGATGCATGATTATAAGAGTTTGAGTTTCAAGGCTTACCTCTTAAAAGTTCACAACACTGGAAATTTAATTCTTGCTTGGAGTGTTTCCAGATGCGATTTGATGATCCTATGAGCTTCCTTGAGTGTCCTTGAGTGTATTCCAACCCCTAACTTGCTTTGAAACTTGTTGAAACTCCATGACCAAATCAAAGTGCAGCATGCTGATTTTTGAATGAGAGGGCTTGATTGGCACGATACCAGTTGCAATTTTATGGTTTGGATGAGTTCTATATGATGTATATGAGGTGTTGGAAGTGAAAATTTGATGGATGCACGAGTGGATTTTGTTTTGGCAAGTTTTGGCTCACTTTGTGCATAAATGGAGGTTGAAGAGTGATTTTGAGTTTTGGGTGTTTTTGAGAGGTGTGAATGGTTCACACAACTTCCATATGATGTTTAGGAAGTGTTAGAAGCATTACTTTGCTTAAAACTTCAAAGGTTTGGAAATTGGTATTTCTCCCTCTTTGAAAACTCATGAAACTTACAACTTAAGAAAGAAAGAGAAAACCAATTCTTTGAGAGGTTTGGTGTGATTTTGAATGTGATTTCCATCTCTATTTATAGGCCATGAAATCTGATGACAAGGCTTTGCAAGTTGGTTTTGCAATGATGGCTTTTGGCTTAAGAGATAAAGAGAATATTTGCATTAAATGCAAAATGGTTAAAGCTTAAACCATGGTTAAAACTTTCCAAGCTTCTTATCTCTTTCCAATCTGTCTATACACCAGAAATATCTTGCAATTATTGGTGGTTTATGTCATTGCTTGCATCACAAGGTGAAATGGTTCATAATTTTGGCAAAAATGGCTTGAAATTTCAAGTGAAAAGTTCACTAATGTCAAAATTCAAAACCATGGCTACACTCCATATTTTTTCATGCTCTTGGACATTTTGGAAAGCTCATGTTACACACTTCAAAACCCTAGTTGAAAGTTTCTTCAAGACCTTTAAGGAAGTGGGTGAAAAAGATCCATGAACTTTGAGAAAAATGAAGTTTCAAGTGAAATTTTCCAAAGATGTCAACTTTGAAGCTCCATATCTCTTAAATGGTTGATCTTATGTAAAAAAATTATATGTGTCAAAGTTGTTTATTGGATCAAAATCTACAACTTTTATGTTGGAAGTTTTTTTCAGTTTGTAGGTGAAATTTTGAGAAATTCCCTTCCAAAGTTTGGAAAAAACCATGAAAAACACTTAGAAAAAATTTTCTAAGTATGAAAGTCAAACTTTGACTTTTTGATTCTTGATTGATTTTGTTGATTTTTCTTGATCAAATGACTTCAAAAGTCATGGTTGACCAAAATTCCCCAAAAGTCAATGGTGATCTTGTACAGTTTGACTTTTTCAGACGAATCGCGTTTCTGGAGATTTCAAATGAAACAGGCTATCCTCACCAAATGAATGGTATGAATGGATCACATTGAAGCATTAGAGGATATTGAGCCATGGTTTGAGTTGTGGCACCATGTCCTGATTAAAAAGTCAGTTGTCCAGTGAATTAGGTCAAAAACCCTAATTGTCGACCTGATGAAATTGATGACTGTGGATCTTGAATTGAGATGCAATTTCCATTGGATTTTGTCATAGGGATTATTTGAGGATGATTGAAACCTTTGATTGACTCCCTGGGGATTTTTAGGGTTTCCCAAATGTGATCCCTGATTTTAGTCCCTGATAGTTCAAAACCCTAATCTGATGATTTGAAATTTCACTGTTGATCAATCCTTGTGTAGGAGATGTTCTGGGCCAATGGATTAGGTCAAAATGATGCACTTGGGGTCTTGAGTTCATGTCCCAAGTCATTAGGTCAAATCCTGAGCAAAAGTCAGGAGTATGCTATCTTTAGTCAAAACCCTAATCTGGTTGGTTCAGAGCCTTGAGCTTGTTGAAATGAATCTTTGAGGACCAAATGTTGATTGTTGATGAAGATGATTCCTTTGAGATGAAGGGAGAACAAAACCCTAATTGATTTGTTACATGTACTGATGAGTGATTTCTTGATTAAACCCTGCTGAGTCACAAGTAGCAAACACAAGCTATGCAATTAGTTAGAGATGCAAATGATGCATATGCTATGATATGAGGTGGTATCTTAGGTCAAAAATTGGGGTATGACAGATGCCCCTATTTAAGTTTCTTCAACCTGAGACATGAAGATTGAAAATCTTCGTTTTGATAGGGTGGAAGAGACTTAAATATCAGAAGACGCGAATTTTGGACCTAAGATACCAAAATTGCGAATGATGCAAGGATATCTGTGCTGAGGGGATATCAAGAACTGACTCCACTGGGGACAAGAGATCGAGAAGGATGTCTCAATCCGTTTTAGGAAGAGAATCCATTTTTTCTTTTCGGGAAAGCAAGTGTATGCTTCACCGGGGAATGATAGCTTTGTAAGAAAAGCTTACCTATCGACATCACCGACTATCAGCACAAGGATAGACTTGTTAATAATGCGAAGGTGAAAGGTGTGAAACTGTATTACCGACTATCAGCACTGTGATAGACTTGACAAGGTAAAAAGAGTTTCAAAGGTTCAGTTAATATTACCGACTATCAGCCTTGTGATAGACATGTTAAATAATATAACCAGAACAAAAAGATTACCGACTACCAGCCTCGTGATAGTGGTTTTGAAGACATGATCAATTATCAGCCGAGTGATAAAATGATCCTGGAGACTTTGTTAGGGAAATTACTGGTTATTCAGCCTTGTGAACAGTAATAAGGCCCTGATTTGTCAAATGGTCTTCATGATTGATTTCCTGGAGAGGAAAAATCTTTTGGAAGAGACATAAGCTGCTCAGATGATGAGGCTATTGCTTATTGTCTGTTTTTCACGACTCTTATTTGAGGAATCGGAATTTGAATCTTTGGTAAAGACAGGGTTCTAACCAAGAATGAATTGGAAAGAGACAGTCAAACAAGACTTTGTACCCATGAGGGATGAATTCAAATGGGGATTTTCTCCTTCGCTTTGGAGAGGAGAAACTGAAGCAACCTTCTTCCACGAGGAATGATCTCAGTGGGGAACTGGAGAAAGAAGATGTTATTTCTGCTTATGGGTGACAATCTATTTGGAGAGATGACGCGCCCATACTTCTTCTCTTTTTTTTCTTTTTTTTTTCTCTTTTTTTCTTTTTTTTGGGATAGATATATCCTGAATGAATGATTTCGAAGCAAACATTGAAAAATGCAAGAATGCATAAATGATGCAAATATGTATGAATGATGAATGTCATGAATGTTGCATGCATACTAACAATACTGACAGACAAAGAAGTGTATATTGGAGACGGACCGACGTCGCAATACAACCAGATACTCGGCAAATGTTCTTTAACACGGTGTAGATAACACAGGTGATGAATGGTATTGCATGTTTTAAACTTCTCTAGGGAAGGTGAGTATCTTTTCTTATTGAGATGGAAGAACTTCTTCACTGGAGATAGAAAATCTTTGTCACTGGGGATAAAAGAGCTTCTTCACTGGGGATAGAAGAGTTTTTCCTATCATAATCTTTAATTCATCCTATGGAGATAGCTGTTGATGTTCCTTCTGTTGTTCGCAACTCAGAGGAAAGTTTCACTTTTATTTTGAAAAAGAAAAGTAAATTCATTTAAAACTTTTTTTTCTTTCAAAAACGAATAACACAATTAAAGCGTCATTTTGCAAGCTAAAAGAAATTGGAGATTGCAAACAAATGGGCACAAGGCTCAAATTTATTTAATAGGATGGTAATCAGCTAAAGGCGTGATTCCATGGAGTATTTCCAAAAGTTGGAAATGGTAATTATGCGGAAAAGGCTACATTGAAAGCAATAACCACTATTCCCTAACAACTTTGAGTTCCAACTGTGCTTGTCGCTTCAGATTGGCGATGATTTGATTGAAGATCCTTTGATGAAAAAGACTCCTCAGGTGACGAAGTACAGACTGATGCAGTTACTTTGTCATAAATCCCTAATTTTTGCCTAGATTGCCCTTTCAGGTTTTCAATCTACTAGGATGAATTTTTTCTGTTTATTGTCTCTAATTTTTGCCTGGACCGCCCTTTCGGGTTTTCAGTCCACCGAGACGCTCATTTTTGCCTAAGTCGCCCTTTGCGGGTTTTCGACTTACCGAGCTGTTCTTTTCTTTTTTAGACAAAGTATTTCTTGACTGCATCAGCATTCACAGGATGTGGAAGTTCATCACCATCCATGGTTGCAAGAGTCATGGCGCCGCCAGAAAATGTTCTTTTGACAACATACGGGCCTTCGTAATTAGGAGACCATTTGCCCCTAGAATCTGGTTGAAAAGACAAGATCTTTTTAAGCACGAGGTCGCCTTCTTGAAATTCACGAGGTCGAACCTTTTTGTTGAAAGCTTGTTTCATCCTTGCTTGGTATAACTGTCCATGGCATAGAGCAGTCATACGTTTTTCTTCGATTAAGTTCAATTGATCGTATCTGCTTTGACACCATTCAGCCTCTGATAACTTAGTCTCCATGAGGACTCTCATTGATGGTATTTCAACTTCTACGGGGAGCACAGCTTCCATGCCGTATACTAGAGAAAAGGGAGTTGCCCCGGTTGAAGTACGCACTGAAGTACGGTACCCATGTAAAGCAAATGGCAGCATTTCATGCCAGTCTTTGTAAGTGACGACCATTTTCTGGACGATCTTCTTAATGTTCTTGTTGGCGGCTTCGACGGCGCCATTCATTTTTGGTCTGTAAGGAGAGAGTTATGATGCTCAATCTTGAATTCCTCACACAATTCTTTCATCATTTTGTTGTTCAAGTTTGAACCATTGTCAGTAATGATCTTGCTAGGAATACCATATCGGCAAATGATGTTATTCTTGATAAACCTCACAACCACTTGTCTTGTAACATTGGCGTAAGATGCTGCTTCGACCCATTTGGTGAAGTAATCAATGGCTACCAAGATGAAACGATGACCGTTTGAAGCTTTCGGCTCGATCATTCCAATCATGTCGATACCCCACATGGAGAAAGGCCACGGAGATGAGAGAACGTTGAGTAGAGTTGGTGGCACATGGATCCTATCTGCATAGATCTGGCACTTGTGACATCTCTTCAGGTGTTTGTAACAGTCAGATTCCATTGTCAACCAATAGTATCCTGCTCTTAAGATCTTTTTGGACATTGCATGCCCATTTGAATGAGTTCCAAAGGACCCTTCATGCACTTCATGCATTAACATGTCTGCTTCGTGTCTGTCCACGCATCTGAGCAACACCATGTCGAAATTTCTTTTGTATAGCACATCTCCATTCAGGAAGAAACTGCCAGAAAGTCTCCTTAGAGTTTTCTTATCTTTGTTTGATGCCCCAAGCGGGTACTCTTGAGTTTGAAGGAAGCGTTTGATGTCGTGGAACCACGGTTTATCATCGATGACTGCTTCAGTTGCAAACACATAGGCGGGCCTTTCAAGGCGCGTGATTCTGACTTTAGGCACATCATTCCAGTGACTGACTTTGAACATGGAAGATAGAGTAGCCAAGGCGTCTGCCATTCGATTCTGATCTCGAGGTATATGATGCAATTCAACCTTGTTGATGAAAGTCAACAGACGTCTTGCATAATCTCTGTAAGGAATCAAGCCAGGGTGGTAAGTTTCCCACTTGTCTTTGATTTGGTTGATCACAAGGGCTGAATCTCCATATATGTCGAGGATCTTGATCCTTAAATCAATGGCTTCTTCGAGACCCATGATACAAGCTTCATATTCTACGATGTTGTTGGTACAATCAAATAGCAATCTGGCGGAGAACGGGATATGAGTACCCTTGGGAGTGATGATGATTGCCCCAATTCCATTGCCAAAAGCGTTCACTGCTCCATCAAAAATTAGGCCCCATCTTGATTCAGGATCAGGACCTTCTTCAGGTAATGGTTCGTCACAATCTTTCATCTTCAAGTACATGACATCTTCATCAGGAAAGTCAAACTTGAGAGATTGATATTCATTAATTGGTTGATGCGCCAAATGATCGGCGAGAATGCTTCCTTTGACCGCTTTTTGAGCACGGTATTCAATGTCATATTCGGATAACAGCATTTGCCAACGGGCAATCCTTCCTGTTAAGGCAGGCTTTTCAAAGACGTACTTGATCGGATCCATTTTGGAGATTAACCAAGTAGTATTGTTGATCATGTAATGGCGGAGACGTTTTGAAGCCCAGGCCAAAGCACAACATGTTTTTTCGAGCATGGAGTAACGAGACTCACAGTCTGTGAATTTCTTACTCAAGTAATAGATGGCATGCTCCTTCTTACCGGTTTCATCTTGCTGTCCAAGCATACAACCCATGGATTCTTCCAACACGATAAGGTACATGATTAGTGGTCTTCCTTCAACTGGAGGAATCAATATTGGTGGTTCTAACAGGTACTCCTTGATACTGTCGAACGCTTTCTGGTAATCTTCAGTCCATACAACTCCTTGATCTTTGCGGAGAAGCTTGAAAATTGGCCCACAAGTAGCAGTCATTTGAGAGATAAATCTGGAGATATAGTTTAATCGTCCGAGAAATCCTCTTACTTGCTTTTCAGTTTTTGGTGCAGGCATCTCTTGAATAGCTCTGACTTTGTCGGGATCTACTTCAATACCTCTTTGGCTGACAATGAAACCCAAGAGTTTTCCAGATCTAACCCCAAAAGTACATTTGTTAGGATTCAAACGAAGTTGATATTTCCTTAGTCGTTGAAACAACTTCAAAAGGTATTCAATATGTTCTTCTTTTGTGCTGGACTTGGCTATCATGTCGTCCACATAAACCTCAATTTCTTTATGCATCATGTCATGAAAGAGAGTAGTCATCGCTCTTTGGTAAGTTGCGCCTGCATTCTTTAATCCAAACAGCATCACTTTGTAGCAAAAGGTACCCCATGGGGTGATGAAAGATGTCTTCTCCATGTCTTTAGGAGCCATCTTGATCTGATTATAACCGGAGAACCTGTCCATGAAGGAAAAGACGTTGAACTTAGCGGTGTTATCAACCAGCATGTCGATATGTGGTAATGGAAAATCATCTTTTGGACTGGCCTTGTTCAAGTCACGGTAGTCAACACACATTCTGACTTTTCCATCTTTCTTCGGAACTGGCACTATGTTGGCCAACCATTGAGGATACTCTGAGGTGACAAGAAAACCTGCGTCGAGCTGCTTTTGAACTTCCACTTTGATCTTGTTAGCCATATCAGGGTGAGTCCTTCGTAATTTCTGCTTAACCGGCGGACATTCTGGCTTCAATGGCAAGTAATGCTGAACAATATTGGTATCCAACCCAGGCATGTCTTGGTAGGACCAAGCAAACACGTCAACATATTCTTTGAGAAGGTCTGTCAACTTACTCTTGACATCAGTATCAAGCAGCGATCCAATGGTCACTTCTTTTTTGTCTTCTTCAGAACCCAAGTTGATCTTTTCTAGAGGCTCTTTGTGAGGCAGAATGGCTCTTTCCTCGTGCTTAAGTAAACGAGAGATCTCGTCCGGGATCTCCTCTTCTTCCTCTTCTTCGGCTTCGAACACAGGAAACTCAAAGTTGGGAGAGGGCATAGGGTTATTGCATTCAATGGGTTTATCAATAGTAAATCTGCACATGTGGTTTATATTTATTTCAGAAAATTTATGAATGCAGGAGTGTATGCAGATTTTTTTTGAAAAGCTTCTTTTTTTTAATTTTATTTTGGTTTTTTAGGATTACCATTACCAGAAAAAGCAAAAATAAAACATATAATGTAGGGAATTCAAAATGACACTTTATTTATGATTCATTTTTGAAACAAAGCCCTAAACACAAACTCATTTGTCTTGGGCAGGACAAAGAGGGAAACTTTCAAAACAAAGCCCTATACACAAAGTTATTTGGGCGGAACATTTAAAAGCAAAGCCCTATAAAACATCTCTCTGCTTTGGGCAAGGCAGGAGGTCAAAATAACAGCGAGGTGATTACTTTGAGCGGCGAACAACATTCGGAACGTCGACAACTTTCCAGTAGCAACGAACTCCTCTGTGTATTATGTATTCAGGAAAATTCTCCCCAGAGTGATCTTCAGTATTGACATTGACCGCTGGTCGAGCAGGATTTGAAGGTCCTGGTTTGTCAACCTTGTTCTTTGTAGAGTTGAAACGGTCTTCTTCTACTTCTTGAAGAGCATATGATGAGTCACAATCTTCAGAATTTTCAGGATGTATTTCCCAGTCTTCAGGATGAAGAGACTCATTGTCAGCGACACTTTCTGAGTCAATTGCAGGACCATCTTCCCCTTCATCTTCAAAAATGGCATTTATGTGATAATAACCATCTTCAGGATTATAAATCTTGGCAGATGCATTGAAGCCGAAATCTTCAGTAATTTCAGGCTGCTGAGAAAATTGACAGGGCTGATAAGCCTCTTCTGGTTGACTGTCATATTCAAAGGAATCTCCCCATCCAGTTGGTTGGATATCTTCCATCGCAATCTTTGAACTTTCAGGCGCAGTATATTTCACCATATAATCAAATTTTCCACTTGGTTGTCCCAAGGTATCCCAAATTTCTGCAGGAATAGGTTCAGTTTCTTTGCCTTTGGATTCTTCTGAAGGAGGATATGGTTCTTCCTGAGATATATATCCCGAGTCATTGAGATAACATTTCCATTCTTCTTCAGGATCGGGTAGACCTTCTTCGATACATTCTTCGATAAGGACATTAACCTCTTGAGGAATTGGATTAAGGAATCCTCCACTAATGAATGTTTCCTTGATCGGACGAAGGGTTTCATCCTTCTTGGTGCAGTTTGAGAACATTGGTGAACATCCGAGACCTGCTCTAATTTCATTCTTGGTAGGGATGACAACTTGCCCCCAGCCAGTAGTAGTTCCATCTTTCACTACTTTTACCGCCTCTTTGTAAGAAGAGATTGATGCTTTATTTTTGGAAGATTCGTCTTCTAAAGAGAGACCTTGGAACTCAGTTCCTTCCACATCATCGGCACCGATAAAAGAGAAATTGGATAAATGTCTCACCATCAAGGCTTGTTATCCACTTATTGTTACCAATTTTCCATTTGTTACAAATTTTAACTTCTGATGGAGCGTAGAAGTTACTGCCCCTGCTTCATGGATCCATGGTCGTCCTAACAAACAGCTATAAGCAGCTTGAATGTCCATGACCTGGAAGGTGATTTGAAATGTATGTGGACCAATTGTCATGGGAAGGTTGACTTCGCCAATAACAGATTTTCGCGATCCATCAAATGCTTTGACAACTACACCACTGAACTTCATAGGCATTCCTTGGTAAGACAAGCGAGCAAGAGTCGTCTTTGGCATAACATTCAAGGAAGATCCGGTGTCTACCAACACATTGGACAAAGAGTCTGACTGACAGTTCATAGAAATGTGCAAAGCAAGATTATGATTTTTAGCCTCCTCGGGGAGTTCTTCATCACAGAAGCTTAAATTGTTACAAGCTGTTATGTTGGCTATTATCCCATCAAAGTGATCAACAGTCACATCATGATCTACAAAAGCTTGATCCAAGACCTTCATCAGGGCTTCCCTGTGGGCTTCCGAGTTTAAGAGTAATGAAAGTATTGAGATCTTCGAAGGAGTCTGCATAAGCTGATCCACAATCTTGTATTCACTTCTTTTGATAAGTTTCAAAATTTTATCAAAGTCGGGATTCACATTGGTTCCACTGGATTGACCAACATCAGTGTTTGTATTACTGACAGGAGTTTCCTCAGGATTCCCTACTGGTGTATTCACAGGATTTTGCCCGGCTGCAGGAGCAACAGGCTGCTTTGGAGGTAATGGAGTATACACATGTCCACTCCTTGTTACACGACTCACATCAGCAATGTTTACGACAGATGAAAGAGTAGGTAAAGGAACTTCTTGTCCATCCTTTATCATTGTTGCATTGTAGTTGTATGGAACTGCCTTGTCAGAGTCATAAGGAACAGGTCCAGGTAGACAAATGATTAAAGGAGCAATAGGAACCTTCGGTTTGTTGTAAGTAACTTCCATGCGCTCAGGCATGTTGAAATGAGGAACGATGACGTTAACTGTAGGCATTTCCGAGTTGATATTTGAGACTAAAAGCTCATGCGGATAACATCCTATCATGTTAACTTCATTTTCATCCCTATTTCTGTAGATCTGAATAGTACCATTATCCAACAGTACTTGGAGATCTCTTCTCACAATCGAACATCCGTGAGGATCTACACAACATATGCTACAGGAACCATAGTGATGCTGGCGAAAACTCGGCCCTCGACAGAGAGTGGCGTGCATTTGTACCAAATCGGCTCTTGAGAAATTAATATGATAGACTCGGTATGGACCAGGACATCCGTACACCATGTTTACAACATGCCCTCCATGATTGGGCAGTGGGTTTGCTTGCACATTTGGATTCAAATTTCTGAAAGAGAGGAGATTAGATCTAACCAACCTCTGAACTTCATATTTCAAAGCTATGCAATGCTCGAGATCATGGCCAGGTGCTCCTTGATGATAAGGGCATGAGACCTCAGCTTTGTACCACCATGGGAGTTTCTCAGGTACGGGTGGTGGTGCTTTAGTTTGAACAAGGCCTCTTTCAATCAAAGCAGGGTACAATTCTGTGTAAGTCATTGGAATCGGATCGAACTGTGGAGCTCTTTGTACACGATTCTGATTATTGTTAAACTGCTGAACCTGTGGTCGCGGCTGTTGTTGTTGAAACTGCGGGGTAAATCCCGAATCCGGTGCTGTATTAATGGCTGGTGCAATAGCAGCAACCTGTCGTTGACGATTGATGTTTCCTCTTGGCCTCCCTTGGGATACCATGTCAACACTTTGTTCTTTCTTCTTTTGGAAACCACTTCCGAACTTTTTGGTTCCGCTTGAAGATCCACCTTCTTTAGTTAGACGTCCGGTTCGGACTCCTTCTTCTAGACGCATCCCCATGTTTACCATTTCGGTGAAATCACTTGGAGCACTAGCAATCATGCGTTCATAATAAAACGGACTGAGAGTATTCAAGAAGATCTTTGTCATCTCTTTTTCTTTTAACGGTGGATTAATCTGAGCAGCAGATTCTCTCCATCGTTGGGCATACTCTTTGAAAGCTTCATGGTCTTTCTGAGCCATGGATCGAAGCTGGTCTCTGTCTGGAGCCATATCCGAGTTATACTTGTATTGTCGGACAAAGGCCTCACCTAGGTCATTGAAAGTCCGAATATTAGTGCTATCCAAGCCTGTGTACCACTTCAGTGCGGCGCCAGTCAAACTGTCTTGAAAGTAATGGATAAGCAACTGATGATTATCTGCATAAGTAGACATCTTTCTAGCATACATCACAAGATGGCTTTGTGGACAAGAACTACCTTTGTACTTCTCAAAGTCAGGGACCTTGAATTTAGCAGGTATTTGTACACTGGGAACCAAACATAGCTCCTGGGCATTCTTTCCAAACAAATCTTTTCCACGGATAGCTTTCACTTCCAACTACATCTTGTTAAACTGCTCTTGGAGATCTTCCACAAGGTTACGCTGATTTATGCTATCATCCTGATCATGATAAATCTTATTGCCACCATAAGGAAATGTGTGAACCGTAGGGGTCGGAACTGTCATAGTGGGTTGAGAAAGTGCCATAGTGATTTGGGAAAAAGTTACCCCTGAATGTGGAATAAACGCCGAACCCTGTGCAGCAGGCGCTTCAGTTGTAGCTGTTTGAACCCCAGAGAAATTATGGCAGAATCCTGTACCAAAGCTAAAAGGCGGGCCCCAACCTTCTGGCATGGAGAAAGATGGGATACCGAACGCAACTGTAGAAACTGGAGTAGTGACTTCAGATGTTACCGTCGCTTGACTGTTGGGTGGCGGCGACTGATTCTGTGCGGCCATTAAGGAGTCAACCAGAGTAGTGAGACTTTCCAACTTTTCCTGAAGGGTGGTCACTGTACCACGAAGCTCAATATTCTCTTGTTCAGAGTGTTCCATTACTCTTCTTCTATTCGAACGAGTATTGTATCTGTGATCTGATTGCGAGCGCGGTCGAGAAACTTTGAGACGCGACAACTTGACGATCTATTGGAGAAAGATCCAAAAGATGAGACTCTATACAACAGACTCGATATGCAGACATTTGAACACAAACAAATCTTTTAAAGATTATTTCCTTGCAAACATTTGAACACAAACAAATCTTTTATTCATTCATTTTTTTTATTGCAATAATGGGAAATGTTACAACATTGGAGCGTAGCTCCTTACAAAAGCAAATGATAAATAAAAAGCTAAACAATCCTAAGCATCTTCATCAGACGAAGAACCAAATGCATTGTGCAGCTTGAGCTTCATGATTTCTTTCCCATAGTGAGCTTGCAATTCGGCCTTTTCAGCCCTCAGCTTGTCAACAACATTCTTCCAATCATCAGGAGTCGGAGCGTTGCTTGTTAAGCCTTCAAGATTTTTCTTGCTTTCTTTGATGTACCTCTTGATTGCAGCGTCTTTCTGACGAATCTTCTCATCTTTGTTCATGAGCCATCCATCTTGATAATAGAGAGTTTCTTCGTGATCTTTCACTCTTTTCTTCAACTTTCTATTTTCCACATCAGTTCTACGAAACTTTTCTTCCCAAGCATCTTTTTCTATCCTTATCTTAGCCAAAGTGTCTTGGTATTCCCTCATAGTGGGAATGTTGGGTCGTTGAGACACTGCAGGAAACATGGGTTTTTCATAAGCATAAGGCATTTGGAACTCTTTTGCTCTTTTCTTTACCCAGCAGGTGTAGGCGTCCATGGCAATGCAATTTCTTTCCTCACCTTTTTCTTTCCATCGGATGTCGTACCAAGCTCTCACCTTTCTTGCTTTCAACCTTTGAGGATTATCCCCTTCTCGGTAGAAGTATCCTTCCACTGTAGGACCAATGGGTTTAGTTGAATTTGCATACCCGAGTTGTCGTCGGGCTAGGACCGGGTTATAGTTAATTCCTCCTTGTGTACCAATGAGGGGTACGTTGGCGAACTCTCCACAACTATCAATGGTTTCTGTACCACAGCGAGCCAAGGTATACCAATGAATATCATTATTAGTAAGAGACATAAGTCTTCGAGGCCAACGCAAACCTTCTCGGTTTTCCGTGAAAATAGGAGACTCAGGTAAGTGTGAAACAATCCATTTGAACAATAAAGGTGCACAACATACAATGATTCCACCGCCTTGGCGATTCCTATGATGGACAGAGAAATACATGTCACCAAGCAAAGTCGGAACAGGATTTCCAATCAGAAAGATCTTTATGGCATTAATATCAACAAAGTTGTCGACATTGGGAAACAGAACCAACCCATAGATGAGCAAGGCTAGTATAGCTTCAAAAGCTATCAGACTACCAATTTCGATGAAATCAAAGGCTTTCTTTACTAGGAAGTGTGAAGTTAAACCCGGGAGGTTTCCTTTGGTAGTCCAATTACTCTCTACTTCAGAATTTTTCATGTGGATACTTGTTGCAATGACGTGTGACTTAGGAATGGCTTCCAAACCATTGAAGGGTATTTTTTCAGACACGGGAATACCCAAAAGATTGGCATATTCTTCCAAGGTCGGTACCAACTGGTAGTCTGGAAAGGTAAAACAACGGTAGACGGGATCATGGAACTGAACAAGAGTTTTGAGAAGTCCTTCATCAACATGAGTGTTCAAAATAGGCAAAAGCTTTCCATAACTTTTCCTAAAATTAGAAGGATCTTGTACAGAAGATGCCAACTCTATCAGTTTTTCCACATCAGGCGCTTTGAAACCGTACTTTTTGGTATACCTTTTTTCCATAACTTAATCCTATAATGTTTGCAAAGAAAATTCTCTAAATTTTTGGAGAAATCATGTTTTTTATGGAAAAAGATGGGTTTTTTTTTTAATGAATGTATGAATGCATGGATGCATGGATTCCACATATTCAAACATAGTAAAGCAAACATGGTAGTTCAAACATGGTAACACAAACATGGTAACACAAACATGGTAATGGTAAAGCAAACATGGTAACACATAGGTTCAAAGGTCCAAAGTCACGAGCATGAGGTCAGAGAACAAAAAATGGGATAGTTCTAGTTAATCACCTGCACAACATGTTCTACTGATACGTCAGAGTCTACATTTTTCTTTCGGATATTACCGGCTTTCCACAATTAAGCTCATGAGCCAGTAATATTCTCAAGAAAAACTCGTCTGAGTGTGGTTCTCCGCATGACAACTAATCCAAGTCTTCACCTGAATAGTTTCTGCACCACAACCTAATAAGGCCAGGATGGGTTGGGGTTCTACGGCCAACTCAGCTTCTACAGTTCAATGAAAGTAATAATGTCTTCGCTACAAAACATGCTAAACATATATTACCAACAAGGAACCTCCACTGAGCGGAAGGATTCTCACGTACGCCTGTACATGACTATACCCTCCACCTAATTCTTATGTGTACTTAATCCGGGTTAGGATTTGTCCATAATGTATCACTTGTAACAGAACCACACAAGTAACAGAACCAGAACCACACATATAACAAAAATGAAATAAAAAATAAAGCAAATAGAATTAACCCTTCCTTTGGAAACAATAAAAAGATGGTCCCCAGTGAAGTCGCCATTTTTCTGTCGCGGGGAAAAATCGTTGTTTTTTTTCGGGATGAGACACCTGATGCCTTCTTTGGGCTCGAGTGCTCAAAAAATGATTTTTCTTTTGTACCGACCAAACTTTTTATTATTTCCAAAGTAGGAAAAGGAAAAAAGCTGCAATAACCTAAAAGTGGGGGAGAGATCTTTGGGTAAGAGGGTTGGTTATACGAAGGTAAGGTATTAGCACCCAACGTATCTATAGTACTCTATAGGTTTCTTTGCTTTGTTTTTCATTCCATGTTATTGATAGGTTCTTGTGAAATATGTGGGACCTAAGGTGTTTGTTTGATTATGCTCCAAAAGATCGTCGCGATCCTCTGCATACATATCCCTTAGAGGGAATCAGAGCATCTGTAGCTCGGGGTCTACGGGTGCTAAGGTTTGAATGGTTTTTTTTGTTTTGTTTTGCTCGCCAAGGATCGACCTTGTGCCTACGTATTCTCAAAGGGATGTTGAGAAAGTCAGAGCAATCGTAGTTCCCACTTATGCTAGTGGAAGCAAAGGAAAAGAGACAAATGTCATCTCAATATTCGATGTATCTAATCTATATCATCACATACATCTGTTTGATTTTTGTTTGTTTAACCAGCCTTGTGGCAAAAACTTTTAATGAAGTCAGCCTTGTGACAAAAAGTTTTGATTAATCAGCCAGCCTTGTGGCAAAAGTTTCAATGAAGTCAGCCTTGTGACAAAAACTTTGATTAATCAGCCAGTATGGTGGCAAAACGGTTGGATTGATTAGCCAGCCTTGTGGCAAAAAAGTTTGATTGATTAGCCAGCCTTGTGGCAAAAAGAAGTTTGATTGATTGATTGTTTGTGATGATATAGAAGAGAAACTCCTATCATAGAGATGAAAAATGTCTAATCTCCTAGGGTATTTTGATTTGGATATTGGGGATGCTTATAAGAAGCCCGTGGGTCCTTGTACGAAGCCCAAGAGGAGGCTATCCGAGGGTCCTTGCATTGTAAGCCCAAGAGGAGGCTATGGGAGGGACAATCCAGGGTCCTTGCATTGTAAGCCCAAGAGGAGGCTATGGGAGGGTCTCGTTTGTACAAAGCCCAAGGGGAGGCATGGTATAGTTGGTTTGAGCTCTTAGAGCGATTTCACCGGGAAACCATACTCTATGTCCTAACCTAAACTAGGGGAGATTCTTTGCACGAAGCCCAATAGGAGGCTATGGGGAACCTAGTGTTGTACTAAGTTGAACAAGCATATATAACACAATCACAAATATGAACAAGTACGAACAAATATGAACAAGTACATGAACAAATATGAACAGTTACATATATATGACAAAGTGTGTGTATATAATGGAGTTTATGAAGGAAATATACCTGTAAGCATGATCCATTTGTATACACGGGGCTCGGGACTCATACTCGGGGAGAGGTCCATTGAGTTTATTCAAAGCTATGTAAACAGGTATTTACAAAGGGGCTTGGGACTTATACCTACATGGAGGCCCATGGTATTTTTGGGAAGATTTAAAGAAAACCTTCATTTTTGATTTGTTATTCAAGGTTAAAAAACAAATTGAACGAGATATATACAACAAGGCGTATGTACAAAAAAGGTGTACAATGAAATACCTAATTTCATGTACGGGAATGGGACTTATACCTACGTGGAGGCCCATGTTTTATTTTATAAAACATGGTTGATTGTTTTTGAAGTTTGAAAAGTATTGTTTTTGAAAGAGTTTTCTGTACAAAGAAAAACTGTAAAAGAAAGAGGAAATGGACTTATACTCTCTAATATTCGAGAGGCCCCACATCGTTTTGAAAATCAATTGATCAATTAAAAAGATTTAATCAATAGTTTCAAAAAGAAATGGTTTATCGTCTTTGAAAAGAATCGCGATCGCTTGTTTTAAAATGATTTGAATTTGACAAAAGTCAACTTAATTAAGTTTAAATCAAATTTTAATGCTTAATTAAGACCTAAGTGATTTAGGGTTTGATCACAAAATATTTACAAGTGATTAGGTTTGAAAATTAAATGAAAAACAATATTTAAAGCATTTAAAAACACTTAAAAATGTATCATTTTAAACCTAATTAAAAACATATTAAATAAATCCTTTTTTGTGATTTTTTTTTTGATATTGTCAAAATATGTATATTAAATAAGAGGTGTGTAAAAAATGAGTGAAAAATGAGTTAATTTGATTGGTTAAATAATTGGTGAAGTTTGTTAAAAAAAAAAAGAAAGAAAAAATAAGTGATAAAAAATAAGGGATGGGCCAGCCAAGGCTTGAACCCACGCCCTTTTGGTTTCAAGTCCAAAAGCTTTACCAACTGAGCCACGCGCGTGGCTTGTAATGAAGATGCCTTCAATTAGTTATGTATGAAATAAAAATTTAAAAACGAAAATGGCGCCAAGAACACCACCTTCAACCTTAATCTCCTCTGATTCGTAACTTTCTCATTTCTCAATGTTTTTGAAAGTTGTGAACATGAAAATTGCTCGTTTTGATCCCAGGAACATGATGGTATCCACAAAATTCATTTATTTTTAGTGTAAGATCATCAATTTCTAGATGAACACGAAGAACCCTAATTCTAACAAATCAATGTGAAATCGTGTATGTGCATCAAATCAACCAATTGATTGAGGGTTAATGATCCTCATATGTGCAGAAACATGATAGCAAACCAACTTTTCATTTATGATGCATGATTATAAGAGTTTGAGTTTCAAGGATTACCTCTTAAAAGTTCACAACACTGGAAATTGAATTCTTGCTTGGAGTGTTTCCAGATGCGATTTGATGATCCTATGAGCTTCCTTGAGTGTCCTTGAGTGTATTCCAACCCCTAACTTGCTTTGAAACTTGTTGAAACTCCATGACCAAATCAAAGTGAAGCATGCTGATTTTTGAATGAGAGGGCTTGATTGGCACGATACCAGTTGTAATTTTATGGTTTGGATGAGTTCTATATGATGTATATGAGGTGTTGGAAGTGAAAATTTGATGGATGCACGAGTGGATTTTGTTTTGGCAAGTTTTGGCTCACTTTGTGCATAAATGGAGGTTGAAGAGTGATTTTGAGTTTTGGGTTTTTTTATAGAGGTGTGAATGGTTCACACAACTTCCATATGATGTTTAGGAAGTGTTAGAAGCATTACTTTTCTTAAAACTTCAAAGGTTTGGAAATTGGTATTTCTCCCTTTTTGAAAACTCATGAAACTTACAACTTAAGAAAGAAAGAGAAAACCAATTCTTTGAGAGATTTGGTGTGATTTTGAATGTGATTTCCATCTCTATTTATAGGCCATGAAATCTGATGACAAGGCTTTGCAAGTTGGTTTTGCAATGATGGCTTTTGGCTTAAGAGATAAAGAGAATATTTGCATTAAATGCAAAATGGTTAAAACTTAAACCATGGTTAAAACTTGCCAAGCTTCTTATCTCTTTCCAATCTGTCTATACACCAGAAATATCTTGCAATTATTGGTGGTTTATGTCATTGCTTGCATCACAAGGTGAAATGGTTCATAATTTTGGCAAAAATGGCTTGAAATTTCAAGTGAAAAGTTCACTAATGTCAAAATTCAAAACCATGGCTACACTCCATATTTTTTCATGCTCTTGGACATTTTGGAAAGCTCATGTTACACACTTCAAAACCCTAGTTGAAAGTTTCTTCAAGACCTTTAAGGAAGTGGGTGAAAAAGATCCATGAACTTTGAGAAAAATGAAGTTTCAAGTGAAATTTTCCAAAGATGCCAACTTTGAAGCTCCATATCTCTTAAATGGTTGATCTTATGTAAACAAATTATATGTGTCAAAGTTGTTTATTGGATCAAAATCTACAACTTTCATGTTGGAAGTTTTTTTCAGTTTGTAGGTGAAATTTTGAGAAATTCCCTTCCAAAGTTTGGAAAAAACCATGAAAAACACTTAGAAAAAATTTTCTAAGTATGAAAGTCAAACTTTGACTTTTTGATTCTTGATTGATTTTGTTGATTTTTCTTGATCAAATGACTTCATATATCATATATTGATGATTCAAAACTTCAAAAGTCATGGTTGACCAAAATTCCCCAAAAGTCAATGGTGATCTTGTACAGTTTGACTTTTTCAGACGAGTCGCGTTTCTGGAGATTTCAAATGAAACAGGCTATCCTCACCAAATGAATGGTATGAATGGATCACATTGAAGCATTAGAGGATATTGAGCCATAGTTTGAGTTATGGCACCATGTCCTGATTAAAAAGTCAGTTGTCCAGTGAATTAGGTCAAAAACCCTAATTGTCGACCTGATGAAATTGATGATTGTGGATCTTGAATTGAGATGCAATTTCCATTGGATTTTGTCATAGGGATTATTTGAGGATGATTGAAACCTTTGATTGACTCCCTGGGGATTTTTAGGGTTTCCCAAATGTGATCCCTGATTTTAGTCCCTGATAGTTCAAAACCCTAATCTGATGATTTGAAATTTCACTGTTGATCAATCCTTGTGTAGGAGATGTTCTGGGCCAATGTATTAGGTCAAAATGATGCACTTGGGGTCTTGAGTTCATGTCCCAAGTCATTAGGTCAAATCCTGAGCAAAAGTCAGGAGTATGCTATCTTCAGTCAAAACCCTAATCTGGTTGGTTCAGAGCCTTGAGCTTGTTGAAATGAATCTTTGAGGACCAAATGTTGATTGTTGATGAAGATGATTCCTTTGAGATGAAGGGAGAACAAAACCCTAATTGATTTGTTACTTGTACTGATGAGTGGTTTCTTGATTAAACCCTGCTGAGTCACAAGTAGCAAACACAAGCTATGCAATTTGTTAGAGATGCAAATGATGCATATGCTATGATATGAGGTGGTATCTTAGGTCAAAAATTGGGGTATGACATCTAGCACAAAAGAATAACATATTGAATACCTTTTGAAGTTGTTTCAACGACTGAGGAAATATCAGCTTCGCTTGAATCCTAACAAATGTACTTTTGGGGTTAGATCTGGAAAACTCTTGGGTTTCATTGTCAGCCAAAAAGGTATTGAAGTAGATCCCGACAAAGTAAGAGCTATTCAAGAGATGCCTGCACCAAAAACTGAAAAGCAAGTAAGAGGATTTCTCGGACGATTGAACTATATCTCCGGATTTATCTCTCAAATGACTGCTACTTGTGGGCCAATTTTCAAGCTTCTCCGCAAAGATCAAGGGGTTGTATGGACTGAAGATTGCCAGAAAGCGTTCGACAGTATCAAGGAATACCTGTTAGAGCCACCAATATTGATTCCTCCAGTTGAAGGAAGACCATTAATCATGTACCTTACTGTGTTGGAAGAATCCATGGGTTGTATGCTTGGACAGCAAGATGAAACCGGTAAGAAGGAGCATGCCATATATTACCTAAGTAAGAAATTCACAGACTATGAGTCTCGTTACTCCATGCTCGAAAAAACATGTTGTGCTTTGGCCTGGGCTTCAAAACGTCTCTGCCAATACATGATCAACAATACTACTTGGTTAATCTCCAAAATGGATCCAATCAAGTACGTCTTTGAAAAGCCTGCCTTAACAGGAAGGATTGCCCGATGGCAAATGCTGTTATCCGAATATGACATTGAATACCGTGCTCAAAAAGCGGTCAAAGGAAGCATTCTCGCCGATCACTTGGCGCATCAACCAATTAATGAATATCAATCTCTCAAGTTTGACTTTCCTGATGAAGATGTCATGTACTTGAAGATGAAAGATTGTGACGAACCATTACCTGAAGAAGGTCCTGAGCCTGGATCAAGATGGGGCCTAATTTTCGATGGAGCAGTAAACGCTTTTGGCAATGGAATTGGGGCAATCATCATCACTCCCAAGGGTACTCATATTCCGTTCTCTGCCAGACTGCTATTTGATTGCACCAACAACATCGCAGAGTATGAAGCTTGTATCATGGGTCTCGAAGAAGCCATTGACTTAAGGATCAAGATCCTCGACGTATATGGAGATTCAGCCCTCGTGATCAACCAAATCAAAGACAAATGGGAAACTTACCACCCTGGCTTGATTCCTTACAGAGATTATGCAAGATGTCTATTGACTTTCTTCAACAAGGTTGAATTGCATCATATACCTCGAGATCAGAATCGAATGGCAGACGCCTTGGCTACTCTATCTTCCATGTTCAAAGTCAATCATTGGAATGATATGCCTAAAGTCAGAATTACACGCCTTGAAAGGCCCGCCTATGTGTTTGCAACTGAAGCAGTCATCGATGATAAACCGTGGTTCCACGACATCAAACGCTTCCTTCAAACTCAAGAGTACCCGCTTGGGGCATCAAACAAAGATAAGAAAACTCTAAGGAGACTTTCTGGCAGTTTCTTCCTGAATGAAGATGTGCTATACAAAAGAAACTTCGACATGGTTTTGCTTAGATGCGTGGACAGACACGAAGCAGACATGTTAATGCATGAAGTGCATGCAGGGTCCTTTGGAACTCATTCAAATGGGCATGCAATGTCCAAGAAGATCTTAAGAGCAGGATACTATTGGTTGACAATGGAATCTGACTGTTACAAACACGTGAAGAGATGTCACAAGTGCCAGATCTATGCAGATAAGATCCATGTGCCACCGACTCTACTCAACGTTCTCTCATCTCCATGGCCTCTCTCCATGTAGGGTATCGACATGATCGGAATGATCGAACCGAAAGCTTCAAACGGTCATCGTTTCATCTTGGTAGCTATTGATTACTTCACCAAATGGGTCGAAGCAGCATCTTATGCCAATGTTACAAGACAAGTGGTTGTGAGGTTCATCAAAAATAACATCATTTGTCGATATGGTGTTCCCAACAAGATCATTACTGACAATGGTTCGAATTTGAACAACAAAATGATGAAAGAATTGTGTGAGGAATTCAAGATTGAGCATCATAACTCTTCTCCTTACAGACCAAAAATGAATGGCGTCGTTGAAGCCGCCAACAAGAACATTAAGAAGATCGTCTAGAAAATGGTCGTCACTTACAAAGACTGGCACGAAATGCTTCCATTTGCTTTGCATGGGTACCGTACTTCAGTGCGTACTTCAACAGGGGCAACTCCCTTTTCTCTAGTATACGGCATGGAAGTTGTGCTCCCCGTAGAGGTAGAAATCCCATCAATGAGAGTCCTCATGGAAACTAAGTTATCAGAGGCTGAATGGTGTCAATGCAGATACGATCAGTTGAACTTAATTGAAGAAAAACGTATGACTGCTCTATGCCATGGACAGTTATACCAAGCAAGGATGAAACAAACCTTCAACAAAAAGGTTCGACCTCGTGAATTTCGAGAAGGCGACCTCGTGCTTAAAAAGATCTTGTCTTTTCAACCAGACTCTAAGGGCAAATGGTTTCCTAATTACGAAGGCCCGTATGTTGTCAAAAGAACATTTTCTGGCGGCGCCATGACTCTTGCAACCATGGATGGTGATGAACTCCCACACCTTGTGAATGCTGATGCAGTCAAGAAATACTTTGTCTAAAAAAGAAAAGAACAGCTCGGTAAGTCGAAAACCCGCAAAGGGCGACTTAGGCAAAAATGAGCGTCTCGGTGGACTGAAAACCCGAAAGGGCGGTCCAGGCAAAAATTAGAGACAATAAACAGAAAAAAATTATCCTGGTAGATTGAAAACCTGAAAGGGCAATCTAGGCAAAAATTAAGGAATAATGACAAAGTAACTGCATCAATCCATACTTCGTCACCTGAGGAGTCTTCTTTTTCATCAAAGGATCTTCAATCAAATCATCGCCAATCTGAAGCGACAAGCACAGTTGGAACTCAAAGTTGTTAGGGGGAATAGTGGTTATTGCTTTCAATGTAGCCTTTTCCGCATAATTACCATTTCCAACTTTTGTAAATACTCCATGGAATCACGCCTTTAGCTGATTACCATCCTATTAAATAAATTTGAGCCTTGTGCCCATTTGTTTGCAATCTCTAATTTCTTTTAGCTTGCAAAATGACGCTTTAATTGTGTTATTCACTTTTGAAAAAAAGAGAGAAAAAAAGTTTTAAATGAATTTACTTTCACTTTTTCAAAATAAAAGCGAAACTTTCCTTTGAGTTGTGAACAACAGAAGGAACATCAACAGCTATCTCCATAGGATGAATCAAAGATTATGATAGGAAAAGCTCTTTTATCCCCAGTGAAGAAGGTCTTTTATCCCCAGTGACGAAGATTTTCCATCTCCAGTGAAAAGGTTCTTCCATCTCAATGAGAAAAGGATGCTCATCTTCCCCAGAGAAGTTTAAAACATGCAACACCATTCATCACCCGTGTTATCTACACCGTGTTGAATAACATTTGCCAAGTATCTGGTTGTATTGCGACGTCGGTCCTTCTCCAGTACATACTTCATTGTCTGTCAGTATCGTTAGCATGTATGCAACATTCATGACATTCATCATTCATACATATTTGCATCATTTATGCATTCTCGCATTTTCAATGTTTGCTTCAAAATCACTTGTTCAGGATATATCTATCCCAAAAAAGAAGAAGAAAAAAAAGCAAAAAAAAAAAAGAAAAAGAAAAAAGAGAAGAAACAGGTATGGGCATGTCATCTCTCCAGTGGGTTGTCACCCATAAGCAGAAATAATATCTTTTTTTTCTCTAGTTCCCCACTGAGATCATTCCTCGTGGAAGAAGGTTGCTTTAGTTTCTCCTCTCAAAACAAAGGAGAAAATCCCAGTTGAGTTTATCCCTCATTGGGTACAAAGTCTTGTTTGACTGTTTCTTTCCAATTCATTCATGGATAGAACCTTGTCTTTACTAGAGATTCAAATTCCGATTCCTCAAACAGAGTCGTGAAAAACAGACAATAAGCAATAGCCTCATCATCTGAGCAGCTTATGTCTCTTTCAAAAGGTTTTTCCTCTCAAGGAAATCAATCATGAAGAGCGTGTGACAATCAGGGCCTTATTACTGTTCACAAGGCTGAATAACCAGTAATTTCCCTAGCAAAGTCTCCAGAATCATTTTATCACTCGGCTGATAATTGATCATGTCTTCAAAACCACTATCATGAGGCTGGTAGTCGGTAACCTTTTGTTCTGGTTATATTATTTAACATGTCTATCACAAGGCTGATAGTCGGTAATATTAACCGAACCTTTGAAACTATTTTTACCTTGTCAAGTCTATCACAATGCTGATAGTCGGTAATATAGTTTCATACCTGTCACCTTGGCATTATTAAACAAGTCTATCCCCATGCTGATAGTCGATAATGTCGATAGGTAAGCTTTTCTTACAAAGCTATCATTCCCCGGTGAAGCATACACTTGCTTTCCCAAAAAGAAAAAAACGGATTCTCTTCCTAAAACGGATTGAGACATCCTTCTTGATCTCTTGTCCCTAGTGGAGTCAGTTTTGATATCCCTCGGTAAAGATATCCTTGCATCATTCGCAATTTTGGTATCTTAGGTCCAAAATTCGCGTCTTTTGATATTTAAGTCTCTTCCACCCTATCAAAACGAAGATTTTCAATCTTCATGTCTCAGGTTGAAGAAACTTAAATAGGGGCATCTGTCATACCCTAATTTTTGACCTAAGATACCACCTCATATCATAGCATATACATCATTTGCATCTCAAACAAATTGCATAGCTTGTGTTTGCTACTTGTGCACAGCAGGGTTTAATCAAGAAACCACTCACCAGTACAAGTAACAATCAACTAGGGTTTTGTTCCCCCTTCATTTCAAATGAATCATCTTCATCAACAATCAACATTTGGTCCTCAGAGATTCATTTCAACAAGCTCAAAGGCTCTGAATCAACCAAATTAGGGTTTTGACTGAAGATAGCATACTCCTGATTTTTGCTCATAATTTGACCTAATGACATGGGACATGACCTCAAGACCCCAAGTACAGCATTTTGACCTAATCCATTGGCTCAAGACATCTCCTACACAAGGATTGATCAACAGTGAAATTTCAAATCATCAGATTAGGGTTTTGAACTATCAGGGACTGAAATCAGGGATCAAATTTGGGAAACTCTAAAAATCCCCAGGAGGTCAATCAAATGTTTCAATCATCCTCAAATAATCCCTATGACAATATACAATGGAAATTGCATCTCAATTCAAGATCCACAGTCATCAATTTCATCAGGTCGACAATTAGGGTTTTTGACCTAATTCACTGAACAACTGAATTTTTAATCAGGACATGGTGCCACAACTTAAACCATGGCTCAATATCCTCTAATGCTTCAATATGATCCATTCATACCATTCATTTGGTGAGGAAAGCTTGGTTCATTTGAAATCTCCAGAAACGCGATTCGTCTGAAAAAGTCAACTGTACAAGATCACCATTGACTTTTGGGGAATTTTGGTCAACCATGACTTTTGAAGTTTTAAATCATCAATACATGATATGAGAAGTCATTTGATCAAGAAAAATCAAGAAAATCAATCAATAATCAAAAAGTCAAAGTTTGACTTTTATACTTAGAAAAATTTTCTAAGTGATTTTCAATGGTTTTTTCCAAACTTTGGAAGGGAATAACTCAAAATTTCACCTACAAACTGAAAAAAACTTCCAACATGAAAGTTGTAGATTTTGATCCAATAAACAACTTTGACACATATAATTTTTTTCCATAAGATCAACCATTTAAGAGATATGGAGCTTCAAAGTTGGCATCTTTTGAAAAATGCACTTAAAATCTCACTTTCTTCAAAGTTCATGGATCTTTTTCACCCACTTCCTTAAAGATCTTGAAGAAACTTTCAACTAGGGTTTTGAAGTGTGTAATATGAGCTTTCCAAAATGTCCAAGAGCATGAAAAAATATGGAGTGTAGCTATGGTTTTGAATTTTGACATTAGTGAACTTTTTCACTTGAAATTTCAAGTCATTTTGCCAAAGTTATGAACCATTTTGCCAAATGATCCAAGTAATGATGCATAGATGCAATGATTGAAGATATTTTCTGATTTGAAGATCAGAATGGAAGAGATAAGAAGCTTGGCAAAATAACCATGGTTAAGTCACTTTTAACCATTTGCATTTAATGTGAAAGATTCCATTTTATCTCTTAAGCCAAATCATCACTTCTTGATCAACTTGCAAGAGCTTTGCATTCAGAATCCTTGGCCTATAAATAGAGGTTCAAATCACTCTTCAAATCACACCAAAACCTCACAATTATAGGTTTTCTCTCTTCTTTCTTGAATTGCAAGTTTTAAGTTTCAAAGTGAGGAAGAAATCCCAACCTCCAAACCTTTGAATTTCTGGCCAAAGTGATGATTCCAACAACTTCTAAATATCAATTAGGAAGTGTTTGAACCACTCACACACCCAAAAACACCTTAAAACTCAGAATCACCATCTCACCTCCATGTTTGCATAAAGTGAACCTTAACATGCCAATTCTCACATCAAGCCATATCTGCCCAAACTATCACTTCTAACACCCTCCATATACTTCATATGAATGATCCAAACACTCACATATGACCTGTAACCTCATAATCTTCAAATTCGATTCACACTCCAAAGGCTCTGCAGATCGGGTTCCATAGCTTAGCACAGGTGAATTCAAATTGCTCCAAGCATCCAGACACCTTTCATAATCATCATTGAAGCTATTCAGATCGATACAAAGCACCTGTAACACCTCCAGATCAAAATTCAATTCTCAGTTTGGCCGTTTTTGAGGTAAGTACACATGAACTTCAAACTCTCTCATACATGCATCATAAATGAAAAATTGAGTTACCATCTTGTTTCTGCACCATCACTGAATAATAACCCTCAATCAATTGCATCATACCATGATCATACACGATTTCACAATGATTTGTCATATTAGGGTTCTTCGTGTTCATCAGAAAATTGATAGCCTTAGAGTGAAAATAAATGAAATTAAAGGTCACCATCATGTTCCTTATGAAAAAACGAGTGAGATGGACCCTTTACTTGATCAATTTCATTCAGTTTCGAAGATTTTCAAAAATTAGTTGAAGGTGTGTTCTTGGCGCCATTTTTTATTCAGAAAATTCAAATTCTTGTTTTAAAATATATTTAGTTCAACGAGTGTTATTAACAAGCCACAAGCGTGGCTCAGTTGGCAAGTGTTTTGGCTGGTGAGAGAGAGGGCGTGAGTTCAAGTCCTTGTGGAGACAAAACCCTATTTTTTACCACTATTTTTCTCATTTTTCTTCACAACTTCATCAATTAATTTAACTAACCAAATCAATTCATTTTTGCTTCATTTTTTAAACACTATTCATTTAATATATATATTTTATGAATACCAAAAAAAATCATCAAAAAATATTTATTTGATACATTTTAAATAGGTTTAAAATGACTTGTTTTAAGTATTTTTAATACTTTAAATATTGTTTTTCATTTGATTTTTCAAACCTAATCATTTGTAAATATTTTTGTGATCAAACCCTAATCACTTAAGTCTTAATTAAGCATAAAATTTGTTTTTATATTAATTAAGTTGATTTCTTTCAAATTCAAACCATTTTAAAACAAGCGATCGCGATTCTTTTCAAAAAACGATAAACCATCTCTTTTTGATTTCAAAGGAAACTATTGATTAAATCTTTTTAATTGATCAATTGATTTTCAAAGCGATATGGGGCCTCTCGAATATTAGAGAGTATAAGTCCCTTTCCTCTTTCTTTTTACAGTTTTTCTTTGTACAGAAAACTCTTTCAAAAACAAACTTTCAAACAGTTTTTTTTAAACGACGCGTCTGTAAATAAAACAATCCACCATGTTTTATAAAATAAAACATGGGCCTCCACATAGGTATAAGTCCCATTCCCGTCCATGAAATTAGGTATTTCATTGTACATCCTTTTTGTACATACACTTTTTTTGTACATACCTCGATCAGTTTGTTTTAACTTTGAATAACAAATCAAAAATGAAGGTTTTCTTCAAATCTTCTCAAAAATACCATGGGCCTCCATGTAGGTATAAGTCCCAAGCCCCTTTGCAAATACCTGTTTACATAGCTTTGAATAAACTCAAAGGGCCTCTCCCCGAGTATGAGTCCCGAGCCCCCGTGTATACAAATGGATCATGCTTACAGGTATATTTCCTTCATAAACTCCATTATATACACACACTTTGTCATATATGTATAACTGTTCATATTTGTTCATGTTTGTTCATATTTGTTCATACTTGTTCATACTTGTGATTGTGTTATATGCTTGTTCAACTTAGTACAACACTAGGTTCCCCATAGCCTCCTATTGGGCTTCGTGCAAAGAATCTCCCTAGTTTAGGTTAGGACATAGAGTATGGTTTCCCGGTGAAATCGCTCTAAGAGCTCAAACCAACTATACCACGCCTCCTCTTGGGCTTTGTACAAACGACTTGTCCCTCCCATAGCCTCCTCTTGGGCTTACAATGCAAGGACCCTGGATTGTCCCTCCCATAGCCTCCTCTTGGGCTTACAATGCAAGGACCCTCGGATAGCCTCCTCTTGGGCTTCGTACAAGGACCCACGGGCTTCTTATAAGCATCCCCAATATCCAAATCAAATACCCTAGGAGATTAGACATTTATCATCTCTATGATAGGAGTATCTCTTCTATATCATCACAAACAATCAATCAATCAAACTTTTTGCCACATGGCTGGCTAATCAATCAAACCGTTTTGCCACCGTACTGGCTGATTAATCAAAGTTTTTGTCACAAGGCTGACTTCATTGAAACTTTTGCCACAAGGCTGGCTGATTAATCAAAACTTTTTGTCACAAGGCTAACTTCATTGAATGTTTTTGCCAGAAGGCTGGTTAAACAACAAAAACATCTTTATCATTATAAGCGCCATAAGTGGCATGGCCCAGGGCTTATAATGAAAAGATTTTCAAACAAAAATCAAACAGATGTATGTGATGATATAGATTAGATACATCGAACATTAAGATGACATTTGTCTCTTTTCCTTTGCTTCCACTAGCATAAGTGGGAACTACGTTTGCTCTGACTTTCTCAACATCCCTTTGAGAATACGTAGGCACAAGGTCGTATCCTTGGCGAGCAAAACAAAACAAAAAAAACCATTCAAACCTTAGCACCCGTAGACCTCGAGCTATAGATGCTCTGATTCCCTCTAAGGGATATGTATGCAGAGGATCGCGATGATCTTTGCGAGCATAATCAAACAAACACCTTAGGTCCCACCTATTTCACAAGAACCTCCACCACAAAGAATGAAATAAACAAAACAAAGAAACCTATAGAGTACTATAGATACGTTGGGTGCTAATACCTTCCCTTCGTATAACCAACCCTCTTACCTGGAATCTCTCCCCCACTTATGCATTGCTTTAAGTTTCGGGCTTTGCATCTGTTTTTAGGTTATTGCAGCTTTTTTCCTTTTCCTCCTTTGGAAACAATAAAAAGTTTGGTCGGTACAAAAGAAAAATCATTTTTTTGAGCACTCGAGCCCAAAGAAGGCATCAGGTGTCTCATCCGAAAAAAGATACAATTTTTCCCCGCGACACATCGCCATCTCGCCGGTCCTCACGCCCTTAATGCTGGTGACGTCGCGGTCGTTCTTGAATGAATTGTCGTATCTGATCAACGGTGACCTGAGGTCGTGATTGTTAATCTCAAATGAGTTTCTAAATCTGTTTCATGGATGCTTCCATGTTACCCATCCATTGTTATATCAGTTCCGCACAACTTTCCATAATGCTTCTCTTAACGATCATCCATAGGGAAATGAAACCAAAGCTCTAGATACCTAATTGATAGGATCAAAATGGTAAGTAAATTGATAAACAAAATAAAATAGGGAAGAATTTAAGAAATCGGGAATCATATTATTACTGTAATAGAAGCTAGAGTTCAAATGAGGTCTAGCGCAAAATAGGAATTTAACACCCATTTTTTGAACATTTAACACATGTTTTCTGCCCGTGTTGTTACTAGTATGGTAAATAAGGCCATTTTACACCGGTTTTCAAACCTGTATTAATCTTTTAAAAAACACCTATTATTAAAAACCGAAGTTAAATACTAGTATTCAACATTTGTTTATAGCAAAACCAGATGTGTAATGCCTGCATGTAAGACCTATTTTTCCTAATAACGGATGTTAGATGTATTTTTCTATTCAAGTTTTGAGAGCAATTTACATGAAATATATTTATAAATTCATATTAAGAGGACAAATTTTAAAATGTATATTAAATAATGTAAGAATAAATTTTTATTTAAAAATAAATATATCATGATGTCTCTCTAAAGATGGTGAAGTTTCAAATTTTTATGAACATAGATAACAACTACTCTAAGACTCAGGGCCGTCCCAAATAATTTGGAGGCTCCGTTCTAATATTATAATTAAATCTTAAATAAAAATAAGGTCAAAACTTTAAATTATAATATTTTTTATGTGTAGTATATAAAACTATGATGTTTAATGCTCGTAGTGTTTTAACCCTTCAAGCTTGTTGAAATTTTCTTGTAATTTCTATAAAATATTTTATTTACAATTATACATATTTTAAATTTAAATTATGTATAAGAGCTCTTTTAAATTTGATTATTGCCCAAATATCTTTTTTTAATATTCTATAATAATTTAAATTAGTAATTAAATCATTTTAAAAAATAATGGTTGAAAATACTTTAACTATACAAAAGAATAGATAATTGAAAATAATTTAATCATACATTTTTCAGAAGAAAAAAAAAAGGCAATTGAAGTAATAATTAAAAATTACTAAATAAAACATTAAAATAAAAATAATTTATATTACCTATGAGAATTTATTAGGAGCAGCTACAACAACCGTCTTAAAATTTTGGATTTATATTAAAGCGATTATTAGAAGCAGCTCCAACAACCGTCTTAAAATTTTAGATGTATATTAAAACGATATGATACAATAACATAATATTTTTGGATATTAGACAAATAATATATTGGCACAGGAAAATTATCTTGTTAAAATAATGGGACTAATTCTAATGGTGCCTTCAATGGTTGTGCTTCGTGAACTCCGCCATAATATTCCAATACGGGTGAGTTACTTGTATTTATTATTTCCGTGTTTTGAGGTCCATCCATTTCATATTTTTTCTTGAATCACCCCTCTGGGAAACCAAAACAAGTAAGCTGTGGAAATCCACCGCAACTAGATGCAAGCCATATGTATTTGCAGAGGATTCTAATTAGAACAAAATGATGAATCTACATTATAATAACCCTGAAAAAGGAAAATCCAACACATCAAATAAGTTAGAGTTAACTAAAGATGTATAGCCACCTCCACATTTAGAAAATCTATATAATATATGGAACCAATTGCTCAAATAGAAATTGAAGTAGAAACATAATTCAAATTGGTTTGCACTAGTAGTTACTATGTTCCAATATTAAACCCCAACCATGCCAGGAACTTAGTAGAGTACTTATTACAGCCTCACTTGGAATAAAATCCACTAATACATGATTTTCCATAGCCACCCCCATCTCCATGACTAGTTGAGAAATATCTTAAGACTAATTTCATTGATTGAATTTTGAATACAAAGTAATAAAAACAAAACCACTTCATCTTTTGAATTCTTGACAGAGTTCATAGGTGAATATGTCATATAATTGTTTGGGTAGCTATTAACAAAAGAACATCAAATCAAGTTTCCTCAACACAAGCACAATATTCCCATATATGTATTTGGTGTTGGTGATTTTAGTATCATCAATGTATTTTGGTAGTAATGTGATTTACTATAGGCCAGTGCAATTATGCGTTAAGTTTGAAACGAGTTAGGGTGGTGCGGAGTGCATGCTCGTCGAGCCAAACGTGTAAATGAATACGAATAATAGAAACGGGGTTCCAAGGGGCAGCGCCCCGTTCGAAAAATTCGTTTAAATAGTTGTACCCTTTCCCAACAGACATGACCGTTTTCTGTTTCCGAACAGGTGTGTCTTTTCGTTTCTGTTACTGAACTCCTATATAAGGAGTCATTGGGTCTCAACTTTGGTTACACGAAATCATACTTCCTCTCTACATTCTGACTTGTTCTCTATTGTTAGAAACAGATTTTTCTTCGAGAATCATCCCCGCAAAGATTTCTTGAACCCAGACAAGAATAGGGTCGAAATACTTTGTTCGGAAAGTGAACAAACACGATTCTTCGAAGATATCCAGGATTATCATACCATATTTCTAACATTGGGCTGCTAGATACAACAAGTAGTGTTCCTTCCTCGTCAAACAGACCTGCATACATACCTATCGATGATTCCAATGCTCACACTCCACCCATTGTTATTGCATTAAGCTTCTTGCATAAATAAATTCGTCCTAACAAACTTTATTTAATAACAATTAATCACATACAAGCTTTAAAAAATCTCAATCATAATACATTACTATTACTTTATAATTTTTTTATCAGTTTAACATTTTAATCAACTTTAACATTAGCCTAGAATTACCATAACATCATCAAAGATTGATAGTAGCTAATAACAAAAATCAAGATTACAAAATTATGTGAGGGCAAATGTGTGGTTTTCATGATATCAAAACATTGTGAACTTGACACAATTAAAGTGGAATCAAAGAAATCAAATGGATGCAACAAAGAAAAGCATTTTTGGCTACAAGACCTCAATAGGTCGACTCACAAGTACAATAGGTCGACCTGCTGCTATCAGTTGTGAAAGATTTCATGTCAAGGCAGAATGCGTCGACGCATTGCCTCCTCAGGTCGACGCATGACATTTTGAGGGAACCTCGGGTATGCGCACGCCGACCCTTCAGGTCGACGCATCCTATCTTGGTGACTTAAGGATTCAGTGTACGAACATAATGCGTCGACGCATGGCATTTTGAGGAAACCTAAGGTATGCGCACGCCGACCCTTCAGGTTGACGCAAGTGTCATGCTTGGTCCAAAAACATGTGCAGAATTTCAACAGGTCGACCTATGCAGGGGAGCAGGTCGACCAATCGCTACTTTTACTGGTTTTTTGCTGTGTTTACATTGGCTAATGCAAGGGGTGTGTTATATATATCAAATTGATCATTCTCAAGCAAATAAACAAGTGTAATACGGTGAACTGACTTTAACGAAATGTGCGGATAGCAAGAGTCGCCACCGACTTTTATTTTATCCAAATTAAATTAGAAAGGCTAAAAGAACAGAGAAAAACCTTTTTGACAAAAACTGAGTTCGGGGGGTAATTATGCAAAGGGAAGGTGTAAGGCACCCTTTGCATCCATGGTTTTCCATGGGCTCTTAATTGCTTTGCTCTTTGTTTTCAGAAATGTAAAAGAAAAGAATATGGACTTTAGCTCGTAAATGAGCGTAGCCATTTTGAAGGTTTATGAGAAAGAATATGAAAAAGGTTTTAGAGCAAGGCAAAGCAATTCGGGGCAGTTACCTTAATAATGTAGAAAATCAGTTCTTTTATCCTTTCAGGGTGAAAGGGTCTATCCGTGCCATAAGAGGGCAGGAAGCCTTTCATTTGGAGGTTGAAGGGTCATCGAGAGTTCGTTCGCCATAAGACTGTCCCATGCCATAGAGAGGCAGGTAGTCTAAGGGAAGAACCAAAATAGCCTTTCGTAGGCAGCCAGAGGATACCTCAGCCTTTTCGTAGGAAACTTCCGAGGGACGAGATCATGTTTAGTGTATCGAAGGCAGCATCATTAGGGACTCATGATCTTTGCATTATTCGAGGCAACATGGCTGAGGTATCCTCGTATTCGAGGGACATGACTATTCTGCAAAAAACACAAGGCAACAAGGCAACAGACAACATGCAGCGAAAGAGGTTACCAAAAAAGTGTGCGTGGGTGCAACAATCATGTGATTCAATTCAAAATATATTATCTTGTAATTAAATGGCTCTAATTCAGTTCAAGGTTGCACTCCCTAATTTACTAACCATGACAGAAAATAAAATATACAGATTAAGTGCCTTTAAGGCCAATCAATACAAACCAGGAACAGGTACATAAGCATACGGGGAAGGGAAAAAGAAACCAGCGGGTTTGACATAATTAATAATTAAGATCAGGGTTTAGGGTTACCGACTATTCGAAGCTTTGGCAATTGGCAAACCCTGAAAAGGTGGGAAAAATAGAAAATAGGATATATGTGAGTGCATTATCAGTTCAGCCATAAATATGGTTAACCCTAATCAATAAAAGTAAAAATACAAGAAAAGGATAAAGACACTTAGCTTCGATTGACGAAGGTTGATGGGCAAAGATTTGCCTTGAGCCTTAAGCATTGACCCTGACCATTAGAGAATTGGCAAAAGAATAAAAGGAAAAAGTAAGTGTAGGAGGAGTTCCATTGACAAGGGAATTAAACCCTAATAAAATAAAATAAAAGGTAAATAAATATTTAAATAAGAGAGGTTAGAACTTAGCTTTGCATTTGACGTGGTGCGTAGTCGGAATGTATTTGAAAAGCAACCCTGAAAAAAGTCACGGAAAACAAATATCTCAGTGTATGGAATAATCTTCGTAAACCCTGATTAAGGTACGAATTAAATAAGAAAATAAAAAAAATTTAATTAATTATTGGTCTCGCGACCTAATTAATTTAATCGGGAAGAGAAAATAAAATCGAGTACACGGGTATTTTTTAGGAATTTTTTAGAGTTAAAATATATATGAATTTTTCAAGTAATTAAATAATTAAATATAATTTGAATAAGAAAATAAATAAATATAATACAAATAAATATATGATAAATATTAAATATAAAAATAAATAATTAAGAAAATAAATAAATATAATATAATAAATAAACAAATAAATATTATATAATAAATATAAATTAAATAAATAAAGAAATAAGTATATATGAAATTAAAAATAAAATAAATAAATAAATATTAATTAAAAAAAGTTTTAAAATAAAAACATATAATATTTTTATTATTATTAAGAAAAAGAAAAGAAATAAAATGATATATATATATATATATATATATATATATATATATATATATATATATATATATATATATATATATGTATATATATAATAGATTATGTAATTAAAAACAAAAAAAATGGAAAACTTAGCGTTTGATCAGGTGTGGCGCATCTCTGAGGGTGCATGATGCTCCTTCGTATCTTGGCGCGTTGGATCTGGATAGGAGATAATCGTACAGCTGCGATGGTGAAGGAACACAGTACCACGTGTTTCTTAATATGCCAGATCCTTCAGGATTTGAAACCTGGCGCGCGCGCTTTTGGCCTAAATCGAGAGTGACACCTCTTCGTCTTCAACCTCTGAATCTTTGCAAAATGCTTTTTACAACGCTTATTTGTAACAGCGCTATAAAAACTTTACTTTCCACACCTGCCAATAGCGAATACGACCAAACAACAAGAAAAATGCTTCGCGACCCCTCTAATAGGATCGTTCAAGCCTCCTGATCTCAAATATGACACTAATTTCTCCTAATTTTGCTTTAATCAAAAAACCCTAATCTAAAAGCCAAGAACCCTAGAACGGCAATCTATGGCAATCGGGTATAATAATACAATTAAAGGTCCAGAAACGATCTATGTATCATGGCAAACAAGAATATGTATTAAAATAACATCAAATAATCATGAACAATGCAAATCGAAACAAATTCAAAAGCGACAAACCGTGAGTGCCGTGGGACGATTCTGGACGTGTTTCTTGCGTGCGACAATTGGAAAAGCTTCAATGAACACTAGGGAACGTGTTAGGATGCACAAAGACTTCTGAATCGGTTTTCAATTTAGAATTGTAGTTTTGATTTTCTTTGACTTTTGAAATTCGGGTTAGGGTTCTCTTCAGGCTGCCAAAATGTCCCCCTTGCCTTTTGTTTGTTGGTATACTTATATGGATTGATTTAGGTCAAGAAAATATGATCAAATCTTTATTGAATCAAAGATTGAATGTGAGGAAAGTTTGATTGAAAATACGCCATGAGTCCTTTCTAAAATTAGCCAATATGATCCAATATTATGCCAATCTATTTTCCACGAATTTGAATCAATATTTTGTGTTAATTGATGATTGGAATGAATTATGAATAAAATCAAATCAAATTTCTTCTAATTATATGATTTATTTGATTTTTAATCATTTTTAATATGAATCAAAATTCATAATAAATCACATAATTCAAGTAAATTCGTGGCAATTGATTCTTAGGCTTTGGATAACTTGTGGATCAAGATTGAGTTAAAATATCTTGGGCTCCTTTGCAAAAAATTTCAATTTGAACCCTTTCTCTTCACATTTTTCCCTCCAAAATAGTTTAACTTTGACAAGGCCTATCTCTCTCAATTTGTGAGGTATGGGAGTGTTCTAGGACTTTTTAGAAACCTTAGAGAGTCCTCTAACCAATGCTTTTGGTCTCATATCAAAATTATTTTCCATGCTCCTTATATATCCTTTTGAAAAAAGTGACTTTTTGTTGACTTTAGAAAAGGACCTATAATGTTTTGATCTATATCTATCAAATGAAGCATTTTTAGACTTGGCATGTGGGATACAAAATTTTAGAGAATTCAATTTCCTTCAAAATAAGCTTTGGATGCAAAATTTCTGATGTCCCATGTGAGAGTTATGGCTGGTCAAAGTTCAGTTGACTTTCTCCTGTACAAACCCTAATTTAGAAACTTTTTAATTTGTTGATTTTTGATCTTTCCTTGATGAACCATGATCAATTCTTGATCAAATGGTGAATGATACTTCAATATGAGGATCTTGACAAAAAAAATCAGGAGTTTTGACTTTACTTTGACCACAATTGACTTTTAGGTTAACTCAATCGACTGTTGACTTTTTGAACAATTGAGTAACCAATCCTTTGAGCTGAGACTTGATACTTGTCATAGATGTCATGCGAGATATATTGAGCCATATGGGATGCCTTGCAGCCATTAATTCATTTTGAACAAACCAAACCCTAGTTTCTGAGTTTTGTTTAGGAGAGTGTGTCTTGGAGCTTTGTGTATTGATTTGAATTTGAATAGGAGAAATAGTATGGGCAAATTTTGGGGTATGACAGCTGCCCCTGTTCAATTTTCTTAAACCTGAAGATGTAGAGTGGCTTGTATGTCAGTCTGAATCTGAAGGTGGAAGAGGATTGAACACTAGAATACCCAGAAATTTGCCCTAGCTGATGATGAAGGAACTTTTGTCGGAGATGGGCTTGAAGATGCCATCCAGGTGTATGATGGGGATGGGCTTAAAGATGCCATCCAGTAAATCATCCATTATATTATGTTTGGAGTGTTTGAGAAGTAGTTGTCTGAGTGTTGATCGTGTCATTACTGTTTGTAGTAGACGAATTAGATCTTTGAAAGATGATCATGTCTACACCGTTCGTGATGATAGAATTAGATCTCTTGTCGTATTAGCACCGTTCGTAGTAGCTGAATTAGACTTTAGAAACAGTTGATCGTGTCCACACTGTTCCTGGTAAATGAATTAGACCTTCGAGCGTTGACTGTTACGGAACCGTCCGAGGTTACCGCTTTTAGATTTTGAAAGTTGATTGTTATGGAACCGTCCGAGGTGTCCGCTTTATATTTTAAATGTTAATCATTACGGAATCGTCCCAATTCCAATTCCCGTTTGGAATTGGGGGTAGATGTAGTCGTAGCGAGGACGATCGACGAACTGCCGGAACAAATATCGTATTCTTATTGCTTTTATCTCTTTGTTATTGTTACGCTTTCTTCTGGTTATAATTGCAAATTGATTAACGTATCAAGTGTTAAACTTGTGTGATAACATTCTGCATAAACATCACAAGTCATCACACTTTGATTCATAAGTCAATTTGGACATTATCACCAAGTGTTTGTTATATTGCCTATATTACATATCAAAGTCATTGAAAACAAGTTATCAATCGAACACGTAAACGATTTATTAAGCGATAACTTGTTGATCCTATAAAACTTTTTATCATCACATCATAATAAGTTTGTGGTTTAAAAACATATACAATACTTCCAGTAACGGTTCGGAATAGACGCGAATCGATCCGAAAAACGCTTTCGCAATTATTTTTGAAAAGAAATCCGTATAAATTCTGAGGTTCTATTCACCCCCCCCTCTAGAACCTAAAGCATAGCGTCTAACACACACCACGTACACATCTTTACAATTCAAAAAGGAGTGTTCCCGATTTTCCGGATCGATACCACAAAACACACACTTTAAATTATCTTGAGACAAAACTATACCTCTAATCACAAGTATTAAAAGGAAGCTGTAATACGGTGAACTGACTTTAACGAAATGTGCGGATAGCAAAAGTCGCCACCGACTTTTATTTTATCCAAACTAAATTAGAAAGGCTAAAAGAACAGAGAAAAACCTTTTTGAGAAAAACTGAGTTCGGGGGGTAATTATGCAAAGGGAAGGTGTAAGGCACCCTTTGCATCCATGGTTTTCCATGGGCTCTTAATTGCTTTGCTCGTTTTGAAAAGAAATGTAGAAGAAATGAATATGGACTTTAGCTCGTAAATGAGCGTAGCCATTTTAAAGGTTTATGAGAAAGAATATGAAAAAAGTTTTTAGGGCAAGGAAATGCAATTAGGGGCAATTACCTGGTTAGAAAAAAAATGTTCTTTTAGCCTTTCAGGGTGAAAGGGTCTATCCATGCCATAAGGGGGCAGGAAGCGTTTCATTTGGAGGTTGAAGGGTCATCGAGAGTTCGTTCGCCATAAGACTATCCCATACCATAGAGAGGCAGGTAGTCTAAGGGAAGAACCAGAATAGCCTTTCGTAGGCAGCCAAAGGATACCTCATCCTTTTCGTAAGCAACTTCCGAGGGTCGAGATCATGTTAGTGTATCGAAGGCAGCATCATTAGGGACCCATGATCTTAATCGAGGCAACATGACCGAGGTATCCTCGTATTCGAGGGACATGGCTATTCTGCAAAAACACAAGGCAACAAAGGCAACAGGCAACAGGCAGCAAAGAGGTTACCCCAAAAGTGTGCGTGTGTGCAACAATCACTTGATTTGATTCAGAAATTTATCTTATAATTAGTTATTCTAGGTTAATTACAGGCTTGCACTCCCTAGAATTACTAACCACAGCAATTAATATTAGCAATTAAAATAATAATGGGGAAAGGGAAAATTAAACCAGCGGGGGGAAGGGAAATTGAAACTAGCGGGATAATAATGCTATAGGTCTAACACAAGTAATAATTAAGATCAGGGTTTAGAGTTACCGACTATTCGAGGCTTTGGCATTTGGCAAACCCTGAAAGGTGGGAAAAAAAGAAGCAATAGTAGGGTGAGTGCATTATCGGTTCAGAGGCAAACATGACTAACCCTAATCAAAAATAAAAGGATAAAAGAAATTAAAATAAATAACTAGACACTTAGTTTTGAATTTGATCTGGTATGGTTGACAGTCGGAGGTAGCCTCAAGGTTAACCCTGAAGAATGGCAAAGGTAGAGGCAGAAAATAGATGTGAGAGTATGCGGAGTTCATATTTAAAGGGAAAACCCTGAAATAAAAGGAAACAAAATAGACTTAAAAATTAAATTTAATACTTAGCTTCGGATCTTGATAGGCGCGTAGTCGGAAAGCGTTTGAAAAGTCAACCCTGAAAAGAAAATGCACAAAGAAATATTTTTTCAGTGTAGGGAATGATCGTTGTAAACCCTGACTATGGTACGAATTGACTAAGTTTAATATAATAAATGAAATCGAATTAATTAATTATTGGTTTTCAACCCAATTAATTAAATCGGCAAAGTATTTATAACTAATTGAATAATTTAAACAAATATTTAAAAAGGATATTAACAATTAAATCAAATTATTTCATTAATAAATATATTTATAAAAAAAGATTATGATTTTATGGAAAAGAATTAAAAAAAACATTAAGAGAAATTTTTCATAAAAAGACATAAATAAGAAAAGAAACAAAAAATAGAAAACTTATTATTTAATAAATAAATAAAAAAAATATGAAGAAGGTTAGAGAACTTAGCTGGAAATCCTATGTGGTGACTCCTTGCAGGTCCACCATGAGGAAGCGCTTTTGACATCGTTGGATCTGGAGAGCTGATGATCATATGGTTGAGCATGTAGGTGCATGGTGAGTGCGCATTGGCTCCGCTGTAGGGGATCTGCGAACAATTATTGATAGAAAAATAAATTGTAACGCTGGGGTTCGAACCCCAGTCCTTACGATTACCGTTACCTGCGTTTACCATGTGAGTTGCGTTTACTGCTTGTTATATATACGAGGTCAATAAAATATATAAAAAAACAAATCGGAAAGAATTTTAAATGAAGCAGATCCGCGCCCAGCCTGAGTGTCTTCTTCATCGCGCGATTTTTCTGGAAAATCAAGGACCTTTTGCCTACGATTTTTCCGGTGTGGCTATAAGTCTGCAATCATCAATCCTACGAAATACAACACATAAACCCCAAAAAGGAACATGGCTAGACCGAAAATCTTCTTCTGGACATACGGATGCCATTAGTTAGGGGTAATTTTGCCTCCATCTGAAAGTCCCCAAATTGAAGCTTCAAAACCCTAACAATGGCATCCTCTTGAACCTGCATCTTATCTTAAAATTACCAATCCAGAAAGCATCGTGGAATCATTCTAGTCATGAATATGTGGTCGAATCATATTAAAAACACATGTATGCATGAATTTGATCTCAAAATTTTTTAACGCAAACCGTGGGTGATGTAGCGATGATGCCTAACGCGTGCGACCTTGCAGATGATTCAAACGTCTTCAGGAAACACTCAGGATGCGTAATTAGTCTGTAACAAGCTCTGAACTTCGCTGCAATTGTGAAAACGATGTTGATTTTTTTTTTTAGACTTTTTGGAGTTTGTTTAGGATTCTTGAAGCACTGCCAATCCTTATGAATCCCTCCCTCATCTGGAACGAATATGTGGCTATATATGATGAAATTAGGGCTACCAAAATTAACCAAATCATCTTGAATCAATCAAGGGAAAATTGATTGAAATATATTTTTTAAATCTTTCTAAGTTGGTCAAATGTCAATATTTTTTATCAATATAAATCTCCACGAATTTGGACCAAATTTATGATTTAATTGGTGATTGGAATCAAGTGAAAATAGAATCAAACAAATCTCCTTCATATTCTCTCATTTTTTTTATTTATATTATATTTTCCATGAATTAATTTCAATAAAAAATAGAATCAAAAATTCGTGGCATTGGATGTGGGGCCTTGGATATCATAAGGAACATGATTGGGCCAAAAAAACTTGGGCTTCTTTGCAAAAGAAATCAATTTGAGGCCTTTTGTTTCACATTTTCCCTCTCAAATTTGTTCGACTTTGACAAGGCGTATCTCCCTCAATTTTTGAGTTATGGAAGATTTCTAGGATTTTTTAGAAACCTTGAAGAGTCCCCTAACCAGTGTTTTCGGTATCATTTCAAAATAATCTTCCATGCTCCTTATGTGTTCTTTTAAAAAGATGACTTTTTGTTGACTTCTGAAAAGGACCTATAATGTTTTGATTCATATCTCTCAAATGAAGCATTTTTAGACTTGGCATGTGAGAGACAGATTTGTAGAGAATTTAATTTCCTTCAAATTGAGCTTTGGATGGAAAATTTCTAATGTTCCATGTGAAAGTTATGTCTGGTCAAAGTTCAGTTGACTTTCTCCTAAAAAAACCCTAATTTAGAAACTTTTTGATTTGTTGATTTTTGATCTTTCCTTGATGAACCATGATCAATTCTTGATCAAATGGTGAATTATACTTCAATATGAGGATGTTGACAAAAAATCAGGAGTTTTGACTGTACTTTGACCACGGTTGACTTTTAGGTCAGTCAGTCGATTATTGATCGTTTGGGTCATTTAGTGAGCAATCTTTTGAATCAGGGCTTGAAACTTGGTATATAGGTAATGTGATACATATTGAGCCATATAGGATGCCTTGGAGGCATTGATTCATTGATTTTCCTTTGAGCAAACCAAACCCTAGTTTCTAAACCCTGTTTTAGGAGAGTGTGTTTTGGAGTTTTTGAGTTTTGTGTATTGATTTGGACTTGAATAGGAGAAATAATGTGGGAAAATTTTGGGGTATGAAAGCGGCCCTTGTTCAATTATCTTAAACCTGAAGATGTAGAGTGGTTTGTATGTCAATCGGTATCTGAAGGTGGAAGATGATTGAACACTAGAATACCATGAAATTTGCCCTAGCTGAAGTTAGGGCTTTTGTCGGAGATGGGCTTGAAGATGCCATCGAATACGTCATACAGTAGATCATTTCTGGAGAATAGATTGAGTCATGCGTTAGTCTGAATTTAGTTTGCATCAGCAGATGATGTCTGGAAAACCGTGTGTTAGGCTCGAAGGGTGAGTCGTGCGTTAGACTGTATCCAATTTGCATCCGTAGATGTCTAGAAAACCGTGTGTTAGGTTGAATCTAAGCTTAGTTTGTTGAGAAATCATTGTCGGAGATTGATCGTGTCGGCACCGTTCGTAGTAACTGAATTAGACTTGGGAAGGGTGATTATTTCTGAACTATCTCTGGAGAATACCCGAAACTAAGTATCAGAATTAAATTTTCGTCTTGATTATCTCTGAACTATCTCTAGAGAATACCCGGAACTAAGTATCAGAATTAAATCTTCGTTTTGATTATTTATGAACTATCTCTGGAGAATACCCGGAACTAAGTATCAGAATTAAATCTTCGTTTTGATTATCTCTGAACTATCTTTGGAGGAAATCCAAAATTAAGTATCAGAATTAAATCTTCGTCTTGATTATTTCTGAGCTATCTTTGGAAGAAATCCAAAATTAAGTATCAGAATTAAATCTTCGTTTTGATTATTTCTGAGCTATCTTTGGAGGAAATCCAAAATTAAGTATCAGAATTAAATCTTCGTCTTGATTATTTCTGAGCTATCTTTGGAAGAAATCCAAAATTAAGTATCAGAATTAAATCTTCGTCTTGATTATTTCCGAACTATCTCTGGAGGAAACCCAAAATTAAGTATCAGAATTAAATCTTCGTTTTGATTATTTTTGAGCTATCTTTGGAGGAAATCCGAAATTAAGTATCAGAATTAAATCTTCGTCTTTATTATTTCTGAACTATCTCTGGAGGAAACCCAAAATTAAGTATCAGAATTAAATCTCTGTCTTGAATGAGTGTAAAAATTAAATCGTTGACTTGATTATATCTGTACCATATCTAGAAGATGTACAAGTAGACTGCAAAAGAAACATTAGTTTTATGCAATGTCGTGAGGCATGCATTGTAATTTTTTTGAAATGAATGAGAGTGTTATGCATATGTAATGAGACATATGTATGTTATGAATTCACTATGATATATGATGTATGAACATGATTTATGCTATTTTGAAGTATCTTGATTGAGAAAATAAATCTATTTATCTTTGTGATTTTGATGTCTGATCTTATTTGAAGATGCTCAGCTGGGAATTTATGATTCTTGCTTGGGGATGCTCAGTAACTTGATGGACCCTGATTGGGGACAAAAGTAACCCATGTTGGAGAAGAGAAAAGTGTTGGAGAACTAGTGGTGTTGAAGATGTAAACTTTGTTGGCGAGCCATGTCTTTGTCGGGACGAGAGCATTTGAAGATATCTTCTTACTGATTACTCTGTGGGGATATGATCTTGTGAACCCGGATCTATGGGGGGACATGGGTGAAATTTGCCCCCAGTATTATAGTAACTACCATTCCTGGATTTGATTAGGATACACCACTGAGTATTGATCAAGATGTTAAACTGGACTTGTGTAGATTTGCCCCTGCTAGTAGGAACTTTGGAAAGATTCGCCTCGCGAGGACTTTATGAGATGTGCACTATGGGCGACATGCCCCTAGTACTTAGTATGATGCCCTTGACTGATCGAGAAATAGTTTGAAATCCACTTGGGATGTATGCCTTTGATTGTTTGGCATTTGAGAGATTCTTCGAATCTTGACTTGATTGCCCCAGATTGATTGGGCAAAACGTGCCATGCCCCTTGTATACGTAGGAGACATTGCTTCTTGGAGTAATCTGTGTTGGTCGGGATAACTTTGAGTCATTAGCCATACCCTGTGCAAATTCATTCTGATGCTAACATTTGAAATTATGTAGCAGAATATGTTTAATAATGAATTCATGAGATGCAATGCATACGTTTGTCTTGAGTTTTATTGAAAAACAGGAGATGTAAAAGCGTGATATTTGTAAAAACGTGATGTTTTGAAAAAAAAAATATCAACTCAGCATTTTTGGTAAACCTTAAGGAGTTGGGATACTTTTGTTGTGACAGTATGCTTTCGAACTAACCATGCTTCAGTTAGGACTTTCAAGGGTTGTATCGTGGCTTGGTTCACGGTTTAAGAAACAAAGGATAAAGGCTCAAAGTTTATTTGTACCCACCCCTATTCGTGATGATCTTCAGTCCTAAGTTCAGTTAATTCAACTTATGCATTCAGGTTCCAAGAGACTTTTGGATTTGTACCTTTGATAATGCTAATGGTTCACAAGCAAAGAGAACTTTTGAGATGGCAGTCACTTCTTCCTTTTGGTAGTCACAACATTGTGTTGTTCATGAATTTATTGACCTATCTTTTTTCATCTTTTTGATATCCCTAATTTTTTCCTGAACTGTCTATTTTGGAGCTTACAGTCAGCGGGATGCCTTGATTTTTGCCTAAGTCTTCTTTTTGATTTTTGACTTAGCAGGCTTTTCCTTTTATATATGTTTTTTCATTTTTTCCTTTTTGAAAGATATTGACTGCCTTGCTTAATGATTGATGAACCATCATTGGCTTTCGATTGACATCTCCAACACTTCTTTGATGTGTGCGGATGAACGCTTGTGGTTGAAACCTTTGTTTAAAGGTGTACCGAGTGATTCTCTTAAGATAGAATGCACAACCAAATTAACTAAGAACTACCCTGCCCCAGGTTATGATCAAGGGTTTTAATTAGTACAAGAGAGAAACTTCTACTTCTTAGGATCAAAGGGGTTGACGAGGGATTAACATCCTTATGTCTCCACTGTTTTAGGAATTGAAACAATGCCTGTACATCGTCAGCATAGTCCACTCAAAAGCATATTGTATGACGTTGCGGTATCATTTTCGTCATCCTCCCTTAAAAGGTATACAGCTTTAGCAAGAGTTAGATAAACACAAAACATATGCAAAGTAAAAAATACAGTTTAAAACGAATAATAGCGAAATAATTTATTCAAGACAAACATATGCAATGCACTGATGATGATTATTAAAACAAATTATGTCTATCATAAGTCGAATGTTTAAACAAATAGAAGAGAAATTGCAAATGAGAGTAAATCTAATGATCTAAAAGTCCATCTATCTAGCCATCCACAGCATTAGCAATCTTTTTGTGATTAGGCATGGGAGCAATGATCACATTAGGACTTGCAGGGGGGTCGAACTCAATTTCACCAGCGTCGATAATATCTTGGATCTTATTCTTCAACGGCCAACAATTCTCTGTGTCGTGGCCAGGACTATTAGAATGATATGCGCACCTCGCATTGGGCTTGTAACTAGGGGCAGAGGTGTTAGGATTCTTAGGAGGATCCCTCAGGGTGATCAAATTTGCCTTTAGCAGATGTTGTAAGGCTTGAGCTAGCGACATATTGATCATTGTGAATTGACGTCTGGGTGTATCTTGTTTGTTTTGACGACCTTGTTGAGGCACCGGTGTGGAGCTCAGAACTGCCCCAATAGATTGATCATGGTTTATCCTTTTCTGCACATACACAACATTGGAATCTGACCTCCCATTGAAATGCTTCTTTGTAGTACCTGAGGATGTAGCCACTTGAATCTTACCACTTCAAATGCCACTCTCGACATGTTCCCCAATCAGTATGAGTTCAGTGAATCCAGATGATGAACTTCCCAGCAAATGACTATAGAATGGACCAGTCAGTGTACTCATAAACATATCGACCAATTCTCTGTCAGCTAAAGAGGGTTTGACTCTTCCAGCTAGATCTCTCCATTTTTGAGCATACTTCTTGAAACTTTCCTCGGGTCCCATAGACATGCTTTGTAGTTGCATGCGAGTTGGTGCGAGGTCAACGTTGTATTGGTATTGCTGATAAAAAGCAACAACCAAATCTTCCCAGGTACGGATGTGAGTACTCTCCAGTTGATAGTACCATTCGAGTTGAGTTCCAGATAAGCTCTCTTGGAAAAAGTAGATCCAGAGCTTCTTATCAGCAGTATGAGGCTGAATCTTCCTTACATAAGACCTCAAGTGTAGTTTAGGACAGAAGACTCCATCATACTTAGCAAAGGTCAGAGTCTTGAACTTGGGAGGGATAACAACTCTAGAGATGAGTCCTAGCTCTTCGAAATCCAGTCCAGGTATCTTCTGAATTTCCATGGCTTTCATACGCTCCTCCAGCAACTTGTATTTGTCATCAGGATGTTCATCCTCATGGTAATAGTCCTCTTCTTCTTCAGAGGGCTTGGCAGAATCATGGTTACTTTTTGCCTCAGTCTTGATACTAGCATCATCATCTTGCTCATCTTCGTCACTGTCTTCAGAGGCTTCGGCATCCCTGAGTTGTAAGATTTGTCTAAGCTTTTTCCCTAGAGTCTTCTTACCCTTCTTCTTCTTGGTAAGGAGTGCTTTCAGTTCATCTTGCCCCTTGGACAAGTTCAGGATCAGATCTTGAAACTGGGTATTATGAGCTTGAAGGTCTTTGACTGATTGCTCGAGATTCATGATGCTGAAATAAACAGTGAGGAGGTGAGAAACCTGTGGTGGAAACCTGTGATGCGATGTTATGAATGCAGATGCAATATTTTCAAGGATCTTTAGGAAATTTAGTTAGCAACATTGGAAAATGATTTGGTCGCATCTTTGTTTGAAGAACTCTGATTCTTGGATGTTCTTCCATGGGAATCAAGCTCACCATATCCAGTGGGTCATCGCCTCTGATTCGGGAACTTCTGAATTTGAAGGTACATAGCTAGAGGAAAATAAATCCTCTTGCCCCTTGATAGGTTCTGAATCTCTGAATTGAAAGGTGTGTGACTAGAGGAAAATAAATCCCCTTGCCCTTTGATTAGGAAATTGGTCTTTGATAGGAGTACCTGAAATTGTGCGCCCTAAATCCCTAAGATCCTTGAAAGGGTTAGTTAAATCATGTTATGCTTATGATGTCATGATGTTATGCAAATGCAGTTCATTAGGCACAGCATAAAATAGTAAGGGAAAACAAGTCCTTTAACAAAACCTGCAAGGAAACAAAGGTTAGTAGCAAAACAAACAAGTCACACAAGTGCCCTTAGGTTTAGAGGCTTGCATGAAGTTCGTAGGTAAGTACCCTCTCCACTGGAGTTTAGTTGGTTCAACATGTCCTATATAAAGATTGGGTTCTAGGGAGCTCATATCATTGACCTTTCTCGAAGGCGCTTATCTCAGTTCGGCAATCGAATCGCCAACCGAGAAGGTCCTGAAAGTCCAGTCCATATGAGTGTAGCTTCGAGTATCAAGCAACTTCTGTCAGAACCAAAGCCAGCCACCTCGCTATTTTCTAATAGGCCAAAGTCAAGTTCAACTAAGGTTCTAAGGGCAAATTAGTGCTTAATGACACCACGCGGCAGCCAAGCATTTCCTCAGGTCGGATCCCAATAACACCAGGACAAACCAATGTGTCACACTAACGATGGCCATCAGATCAACCACATCAGTATACGCTGTGCAGTCTCATTGATCTCATGCCATTTACCTAAGGTACTCAGATCCGGGTTAGGATCTTTCACACAGCAAAATACCCAAAACAGCCCTGCAAAAATAAAGCAAACAAAGCAAACAATAGAAAACATTTAAGTGATTCCTAAACTTTTAAGGTAACCCCTCTTCTTAATCGAAAATCCCCAGCAGAGTCGCCAGTTCTGTAATATGGTGAACTGACTTTAACGAAATGTGCGGATAGCAAGAGTCGCCACCGACTTTTATTTTATCCAAATTAAATTAGAAAGGCTAAAAGAACAGAGAAAAACCTTTTTGACAAAAACTGAGTTCGGGGGGTAATTATGCAAAGGGAAGGTGTAAGGCACCCTTTGCATCCACGGTTTTCCATGGGCTCTTAATTGCTTTGCTCTTTTTGAAAAGAAATGTAGAAGAAATGAATATGGACTTTAGCTCGTAAATGAGCGTAGCCATTTTAAAGTTTTATGAGAAAGAATATGAAAAACGTTTTTTAGGCAAGGCAAAGCAATTAGGGGCAATTACCTGGTTAGATGAAAAATGTTCTTTTAGCCTTTCAGGGTGAAAGGGTCTATCCATGCCATAAGGGGGCAGGAAGCCTTTCATTTGGAGGTTGAAGGGTCATCGCGAGTTCGTTCGCCATAAGACTATCTCATACCATAGAGAGGCAGGTAGTCTAAGGGAAGAACCATAATAGCCTTTCGTAGGCAGCCAGAGGATACCTCACCCTTTTCGTAGGCAACTTCTGAGGGTCGAGATCATGTTAGTGTATTGAAGGCAGCATCATTAGGGACCCATGATCTTAATCGAGGCAACATGACCGAGGTATCCTCGTATTCGAGGGACATGGCTATTTTGCAAAAACACATAGCAACAAAGGCAACAGGAAGCAAAGTGGTTACCCCAAAAGTGTGTGTGTGTGCAACAATCACTTGATTTGATTCATAAATTTATCTTATAATTAGTTATTCTATGTTAATTACAGGCTTGCACTCCCTAGAATTACTAACCACGGCAATTAATATTAACAATTAAAATAATAATGGGGAAAGGGAAAATGAAACCAGCGGGGGGAAGGGAAATTGAAACCAGCGGGATAATAATGCTATAGGTCTAACACAAGTAATAATTAAAATCAGGGTTTAGAGTTACCAACTATTCGAGGCTTTGGCATTTGGCAAACCCTGAAAGGTGGGAGAAAAAAGAAGCAATAGTAGGGTGAGTGCATTATCGGTTCAGAGGCAACCATGACTAACCCTAATCAAAAATAAATTGATAAAAGAAATTAAAATAAATAACTAGACACTTAGCTTTGAATTTGATCTGGTATGGTTGACAATCGGAGGTAGCCTCGAGGTTAACCCTGAAGAATGGCAAAGGCAGAGGCAGAAAATAGATGTGAGTGTATGCGGAGTTCATATTTAAAGGGTAAACCCTGAAATAAAAGGAAACAAAATAGACTTAAAAATTAAATTTAATACTTAGCTTCGGATCTTGATAGGCGCGTAGTCAAAAAGCGTCTGAAAAGTCAACCCTGAAAAGAAAATGCACAAAGAAATATTTTTTCAGTGTAGGGAATGATCGTTGTAAACCCTGACTATGGTACGAATTGATTAAGTTTAATATAATAAATGAAATCGAATTAATTAATTATTGGTTTTCAACCCAATTAATTAAATCGGCAAAATAAAGTTTCGATTAAATCTTCTAATCTTGATAAGTTCTTTTAAAACAATTAGTAAAAGTATTTATAACTTATTGAATAATTTAAACAAATATTTAAAAAGGATATTAACAATTAAATCAAATTATTTGATTAATAAATATATACATAAAAAAAGATTATGATTTTATGGAAAAGAATTAAAAAAAACATTAAGAGAAATTTTTCATAAAAAGACATAAATAAGAAAAGAAAAAAAAATAGAAAAAGTATTATTTAATAAATAAATAAATTAAAAAAAAATATGAAGAAGGTTAGAGAACTTAGCTGGAAATCCTATGTGGTGACTCCTTACAGGTCCACCATGAGGAAGTGCTTTTGACATCGTTGGATCTGAAGAGCTGATGATCATATGGTTGAGCATGTAGGTGCATGGTAAGTGCGCATTGGCTCCGCTGTAGGGGATCTGCGAACAATTATTGATAGAAAAATAAATTGTAACGCTCGGGTTCGAACCCCAGTCCTTACGATTAGCGTTACCTGCGTTTACCATGTGAGCTGCGTTTACTGCTTGTTATATATACGAGGTCAATAAAATATATAAGAAAACAAATCAGAAAGAATTTTAAATGAAGCAGATCCGTGCCCAGCCTGAGTGTCTTCTTCCTCGCGCGATTTTTCTGGAAAATCAAGGACCTTATGCCTACGGTTTTTCCGGTGTGGCTATAAGTCTGCAATCATCAATCCTACGAAATACAACACATAAACCCCAAAAAGGAACATGGCTAGACCGAAAATATTCTTCTGGACATACGGATGCCATTAGTTAGGGGTAATTTTGCCTCCATCTGAAAGTCCCCAAATTGAAGCTTCAAAACCCTAACAATGGCATCCTCTTGAACCTGCATCTAAACTTAAAATTACCAATCCAGAAAGCATCGTGGAATCATTCTAGTCATGAATATGTGGTCGAATCATATTAAAAACACATGTATGCATGAATTTGATCTCAAAATTTTTTAACGCAAACCGTGGGTGATGTAGCGATGATGCCTAACGCGTGCGACCTTGCAGATGATTCAAATGTCTTCAGGAAACACCCAGGATGCGTAATTAGTTCGTAACAAGCTCTGAACTTTGCTGCAATTGTGAAAACGATGTTGATTTTTTGAGACTTTTTGGAGTTTGTTTAGGATTCTTGAAGCACTGCCAACCCTTATGAATCCCTCCCTCATCTGGAACGAATATGTGGTTATATATATGATGAAATTAGGGCTACCAAAATTCACCAAATCTTCTTGAATCAATCATGGGAAAATTGATTGAAATATATTTTTTCAATCTTTCTAAGTTGGTCAAATGTCAATATTTTTTATCAATATAAATCTCCACGAATTTGGACCAAATTTATGATTTAATTGGTGATTGGAATCAAGCGAAAATAGAATCAAACAAATCTCCTTCATATTCTCTCATGTTTTTTTATTTATATTATATTTTCCATGAATTAATTTCAATAAAAAATAAGAATATTAGATCAAAAATTCGTGGCATTGGATGTGGGGCCTTTGATATCATAAGGAACATGATTGGGCCAAAAAAACTTGGGCTTCTTTGCAAAAGAAATCAATTTGAGGCCTTTTGTTTCACATTTTCCCTCTCAAATTTGTCCGACTTTGACAAGGCGTATCTCCCTCAATTTTTGAGGTATGGAAGATTTATAGGATTTTTTAGAAACCTTGAAGAGTCCCCTAACCATTGTTTTTGGTCTCATGTCAAAATAATCTTCTATGCTTCTTATGTGTTCTTTTGAAAAATATGACTTTTTGTTGACTTCTGAAAAGGACCTATAATGTTTTGATCTTTATCTCTCAAATGAAGCATTTTTAGACTTGGCATGTGGCAGACAAATTTGTAGAGAATTCAATTTCCTTAAAATTGAGCTTTGTATGGAAAATTTCTGATGTTCCATGTGAAAGTTATGTCTGGTCAAAGTTCAGTTGACTTTCTCCTATAAAAACCCTAATTTAGAAACTTTTTGATTTGTTGATTTTTGATATTTCCTTGATGAACCATGATCAATTCTTGATCAAATGGTGAATTATACTTCAATATGAGGATGTTGACAAAAAATCAGGAGTTTTGACTGTACTTTGACCACGGTTGACTTTTAGGTCAGTCAGTCGATTATTGATCGTTTGGGTCATTTAGTGAGCAATCTTTTGAATCAGGGCTTGAAACTTGGTATAGAGATAATGTGATATATATTGAGCCATATAGGATGCCTTGGAGCCATTGATTCATTGATTTTCCTTTGAGCAAACCAAACCCTAGTTTCTGAACCCTGTTTTAGGAGAGTGTGTTTTGGAGTTTTGGAGTTTTGTGTATTGATTTGGACTTGAATAGGAGAAATAGTGTGGGCAAATTTTGGGGTATGACAGAAGCCTATTCACAAAAAACCTCCAACCAAAAGCTTTGATTTTAAAAGGGACGTCCATCTTCCAAATTAACAACAAAACCTCGTTGAACTTCTCAAAAGGCCCACACGGAACACGCTTGCTAACAAAATGCCTATAACAAGATGCCACGGACAAGATACCATCCCCCGAGTACTTCCGACAAACCTCATCCTTCCCTACCAAAAACGGACCGAACCCCTCAAATAGAATTCCGGAAAGAATCCGACTTCGATCTCAAAGAAAGACATGTTATTTGATCATCCCTAATGCCACATTTTCCCCATTCCCAATTGCCATTATTCCACCCTCCCATACCTGCCACGGACACATTTTTCAAACACGAGGAAGAAAATAATTCCGGATACTCCTCTTTCAAACTCTTGTCATTCCTCCACTTTGCCTCCCAAAAAGGAGTATTAAACCCATTACCCAATTTAAAAAAACAATGGGCGGAGAAAGGATCCTCACCGTCATTACCACCAATAGAAAGTAAATCTTTCCACCAAAAAGAAGAAGAAGAAGAAAAAAAAAAGAGAAGAGTGAAAAGAAGACAAACCTCCACAAAAGCTTTTCATGGAGACGTCACCGTAACGGGCTTTCAACAAGTTATACCAAAGCGAGTTCTCTCCCTTAAGAATTCTCCACCTCCATTTGCTAAGAAGAGCCAAATTAAAATCCGAGATATTCTTTATGGAAAGACCTCCATACTCTACCAGAAGACAAACATTCCTCCAACTAACCCAATGAATACGCCTTTTGTTGTCCTCCACCGCCCCTCCCCAAAGAAAGTTACTTTGCAAACTAGAAATCTTCTTCACTACCCTTAAAGGCATCTTATAAAAAGACATGGTGAAAATGGAAAGAGATCCTATAATAGATCTTAAGAGAGTTACTCTTCCCCCCAAACTAAGAAAACGGTTCTTCCAACCCGAAATACGCTTCTTCATCTTAGCTAAAAGGGGCAACCAAGAAGCGTATTTCCTTGGATTACATCCAATTTTAATCGCAAGGAATAAAAACTAACTATCCTCCACTTTGCAAGAAAGAACATAGGTGGCATCTTCTAAAAAGTTGCTCGTCACATTTAACCCGATTAACTTACTTTTATGGTAATTGATCCCAAGGCCCGATACCATCTCGAACGCCTTCAAAACCACTTTAATAGACCAAACTTGATTCCAAATTCCTTCTCCTACTATTAAAGTATCATCCGCAAATTGAAGGATATCTGCCCCGCAATTCCCATTAATATCCATTCCTTTAAAAACACCATTTGCAACCGACTTCCGAACAAGACCCGTAAGTCCTTCGGCAACAAGAACAAAAAGAAAAGGAGATAAATGATCGCCTTGTATTAATCCTTTCTCAACACAAAACTCCTTTGTCGGACATCCATTAACCAAAACGGACATGTTACTATGAAAGACCAACCTTTTCATCCACTTCCACCACTTATCACCGAACCCCATTCTTTTTAACATATATCTAAGAAAATTCTAAGAAACTTTGTCATAAGCCTTCTCGAAATCTACCATAAATAAAAGAACTCCTCTTCCCTCTTTCTTCGCGAAATCCACCACCTCATTAGCAATCAACACCCCATCAAGAAGAAGCCTATTCGGGATGAAAGCACTTTGACAAGAAGAAACAATGGAATGAAGAACCTTCTTCAGTCTACCTGTAACACTCCTTTTCTAACCCCAAATATATCATACAATCAAGCAGAGTAAGCATGCATAAAGGAAAAAGGGCGTCATATGTTGTTTTCATCACAATGAAAACCTAGAATAAAACATCCAATATTCTTAATATGCAAAGATCATATTGTAACGCTATGTAAATCTCATGCTTTCATACACTATTCATAAACGCTTGCGGAAAAACAATTGAATTGCTATTAAAATTTCAATGAATATTTCCCATACTATATTCATCTACCAAATTCGAATTAACATTTAAAATCCATAATCTTGGCCACATAGCCTTAAACAACATATCCGAGATCTCAAACAAATACATCCGAATATCCAACAAAACATAGGAAATAGCAATATCCAAACATAAGCATAAGTCTAAAGAAAATTCCCCCCAAGTGTTACATGATCAGAGCATATGACTCGCTACCTAATCCAATAACAAACTCAGGAGCTCCTCGGCTAAATCCTCGGATAAGCTACTACTCGTCGGAACCTGCACGTTATCAACGAAGGATAACATTCAAACAGAAGGGTGAGAATTCATCTTCTTATAGAAAACATAATAATGGGAAATGTAAACATAAACAAGCATACACTTTACTATTCATCACACTTCTCAATTAAGTAATTCACATATCATATACCAATCATCATTCCAAAAAAAATCACATGTATACAAGACAATCACGTAACACACAATGTGACTCGAAATGCAACAAATGTGACTCAATGCATGTGGTACGCAATGTGAATCTAATGTTTCACCGCTTTCGGATTCAATGTTTAGAATCCAAGCCACGCTCCCGATCCGGACAAGATCAAAGTCAATACGCCTATCTCCAATTAAGGATCATGTCTTCTACGCCTATTTCCATTCAAGGATCAACGTCTCTTACCATGTTAACCCAAGTTTCACCGCATCCACCATAAAGCCGACCATGGTATGAATGTATGTACAAATACCAACAATTTATGCAATTAAGATTATCTCATCAATCTTAACTTACCGCATATCACCATAATCCAACTCTATGAATTATCCGCCAATTGTACACAACATTCACAAACACAATTAACAATTGCAACAAGGCATAACAATCATCATATATCCAATCACATACATCATGAATATATCTACACAAAGTGTTTCAACAATTGTTATACATCACATACAAACATAACACACGTAAGACAATTACATGTCATTCCATATAATAACGTCACAATTAATCAATCAAGTGCAATTAAATCCTATACTATCATATAGAATATCACGATAGCTTTCTAATGCTTCAAACGGCGCATAAAACGGAGCTACAGATCAAAAGTTATGGCCTTTACAAAAATCTGCCAAAAATGGAATCTGCAGGTCGACGCAAGGAAAAGCATAGGTCGACGCATTGCTGTTTTCCATCTCTCTCGGGTATGCGCTCGTCGACTCATGTGTCGATGCAAGGATGCTATAGGTCGACTCACAGAACCTATAGGTCGATGCATGCTGAAGGAAAATGGATTTTCTGCTGTTTTAAGATGCTCAGGTCGACTCATGCCTCTGTGTAGGTTGACCTATGCTGCGTAAAACTCAGAAAATCACCATTTTTCTTCCCCATTCCCCTCATACAACAACCATTAACCCAAACACAATCCATACATCAATTAAAAGCAAAATTGGCATACATATGATGTTCCTCATCATGTTTCTAACCATGGGTCATTCATACAACACATTAAACATGAACAAATCATAAAATCTCATTGTTTTATCATAACCCTAACATTTTTCTAAAAACTATGAAATGAAGAGATGAAAGATTACACAAACACACATTACCCAATCATGTAACTATAAGAACTTGGATTCAAACCCTTACCTCTTGAATTTCTCCTTCTAACTTCAAGAAATTTACAATCCTCTTCTCTTCTCTCTTCTATTCTTTTGCCTCTTTTCTCTTCTCTACTTTTCTTTCTATCTTTCTATCTAATTTAGGTTAACTCATAAATTCTCTTCTAACTCTCATTACCTCATTGGACTTAACCCATCCACTATTCTCATTTCTAATTCCCATTAAGCCCAATATCTAATTCTAATAAAATTCTACTATTTATTAATTAGCTAAATAACATATTACCACAAAATCAAATAATTATTACTCAAACAATAATTAAATAAACACACAAACAATACCAATTATCAAATAATCTTAATTAATTAAAATCTAATAAAAATAGGGTGTTACACTACCCGCCAATGTCTTTGAGACCAACTTGTACATACATCCCACCAAACATATTGGTCTATAATCATCCAAGGAGACCGGGCTAGGAGACTTAGGAACCAAAGACAAAAAGGAAGAAGTTACCGCCTTAGAGATAAAACCACCGGAATGAAAATAATTAAGATAATTTAAGAAATCCTCCTTGATGAAACTCCAACACTTTTTTATAAACATAAAGGAGAAACCATCCGGACCCGAGCTCTTAGAAACACCACAACCGTCTATAGCTTCTTTAATTTCCTCCTCTTGAAAAGGCCTTTCAAGAAAAATAACATCATTAGGAGTGATGCTACTAAAATGAATGTCGTCCAAGCGAACTCTATCCGAGTCTTCTTCCAAAAATTTATTAGAGAAATGCTTCCAAACTTCCTCCCTCACATCCTCAACCTTCTCCACCGACCCCCCTTGAGTAACAATCGGACCTACGTGATTTAATCTTCTTCTTTCTTTAACCACTTTGTGAAAAAACCTACTATTCGAGTCTCCATCATTAAGCCATTTAAGCCTTGATTTTTGGACAAGCATATTCTCCTTAATCCTCAAATTCAAACAAAATCTCTTATTGGCTTCTTTCCTACCCAAGAAAGACTCTCCAAGCATTTCCTCCGTCGCATCTTCCAACCTTGAGTCCCCCTCATTAATTTATCTAACACCCTCCTCCACTTCCAACTCAATTCTACCAAAAATTGTCTTGTTCCACCACTTTAGCCTCTCTTTAATCCGGGTAAGTTTTTCTTTTAGAACATAATGCCCTCTTCCTTCCACAACCATGTCCTTCCATTCTTTTCAACAAAAGGAAGGAACGAACTAAAAGTAAAACATTCATTGTTGAATTTAAAAGGTTTAGGACCCCAATTAAATTTATCCACCACTAACCACACCGGACAATGATCTGAAATATCTCGATTCCCAACTAATTGACCTACAACTCCCTAACTATTAATAATATTATCCGACACTAGGAATCGGTCAATTCTACTCATGGACCTGCCATCTCCACTATACCACGTAAATTTTTTTCCTTTACAAGGCACATCCACCAAACCACTATTTTCAATGAACTTTGCAAAGAGCTCCGAACCCGACTCCACCTCCCTAATCGACCTTCCTTTCCTTTCATGAGAGTTTTTAGACGCGTTAAAATCGCCACCAAAGATCCATTCACTATCCGAAAAAGAACTTTTCAACTTTAACAAATTGTCCTATAAATCCTTCTTCTTTAGTAGAACACAAGAAGAATATATATTCACAATATAATAAATATTATCCTTCCACACCACCTTTATCCCTAAGAAACCCTCTCCTATAAAGCTGTGAAGAACTTCTAACTTATATTTTCTCCAAAGAGTTATAATCCCTCCCGACCTCCCAATCGAATTCGAAAAAGAATACCCCACTTCAGTGTTACTCCACAAACCATTAACAATAAAATCCTCCATATTAGAAATCTTCGTTTCTTGGATCAAAAAAATATCCGCGTCACCCTTCTTAATAGTAGAACTAATCCTTCTCCTCTTAAGAGCATTCCCTCCCCCTAATATTAAAAGTTCCAATAATCATAAAGACGGTGTATAAAACTCCTTCCTTGGTACCACAACCGAATGCTCACCCACTTCCGATACCCCCTTTTTCTTGATGTTATTAAACCGATCTTTCAAATTAGTCATTCCCAAACCTTCAAAAGCCGACTGCATTTTAACCTCCACGTCTTTGTTAATAATCGCCCAATGTTTTGAATTATTAAAACCAATCAAGTCATTCTCCAAAAGGTTCTCATAACAAATCCCCTCGCAACCACTATGATAAAAACCCGACACCAAATGAGAATCCTCTCCCGATTCTGAAGGACCGCCTCCCCTTATTTTCTTAGTAAAACCCCCAGAAACTTTCTTCTTAATCCTATTTTTGATACTTTTCTTTCTTTTCAGACATCCTCCATCCCCTAATTCCATCAGATTCTTAAACTTCACATTTTTGTGGCATAACACTTTTTTCTTAAAAACCACTCCAGGGAGACCAGAATCCAAGAAACTGCCCCTGCTACCTCCAGCCACCCTCCACCCTAACAGCCTTCTCAACTTTAGAAACAACATCTTTGCCCACTGCCTCAACACCTACAACCAACACCTTACCCTTCTCGATCTTCCTGTCTCCATCAAAATCCAATAAGACATGTTCCTCCCCCACGGAATCTATGCCTACCGACCTCACCGCCTCATCGAAACAACCAACAGAGGCCCCTACATCAGAATTCGGAACAAAAGAGCCAGGGGAAACTCCCACTTGGACCTGAACAAAATTCTCAGTAGAAGAAATACCCTCACTGCCCACTTCAACACCTAGAGGCTGGACAAAAACTGGAGCAGCAGCCTTAACCGCACTCGAAAAAGCTTCAATGCTATCAACATATTCGTCCTCAAATCCTAAGAACTCTTCAGACCCATATCCACCAGAACTAACCGAGTCCGAAGATTCAGATAAACAAGAGAGGGATTTAAAATTACCTGAACAGAAGCATTTCTGCGATGTTTCACTATGAATTTCCAAAGAAAATTTGCAACCGTCGATCAACACCTCCAAGGCCTTCAGAATAGACACTCCAATTTCCATTTTTAACTTAATTCTAGCCATATCCATCGAAGAATGATTCGCCGTTACTGCATCAACGCAAATCAACGAGCCCCACAAATTAGCCAGATAATTGAAGAAATCGGAATTCCAAGCAACAGCCGAAATGCCCCAAAACCGAACCCCCACAGATCTGTAATGATCAATGACATCCTTCTTCCACACAGAGATATCCGTAAACCAGTCCTGCCACCACTCCTCCCCCTCCTTTGAAAAGCCATCCAAAGACCCTGCCTCGGTCTCTTCCAACAAACACAATGTTGCCCCTAAAGGTATCACCTTAATCGCGAAAAAACCCGCTCTCTCCATTTGACTTTGAATCCCCTCAGTCGACCCCGGAATTCGAAGTGAACCCACCAAAGAGTTAAAAAGCCTAACTCTGTCTTCTTCCTTGGGAAAGAAAACCAAAGGAGCCTTCTTCTTCTCCACAACCTTAATATTCTTATACCTCTCCGCCACCACTTCCACAAAAGAACGCGCATCCCTCCGCCCCACCTCCGACACTCTGATGGGATTCTGCCCTAACTGGCCCTGCCCACCCAGAATGTTAGGCAGAAAACCTTCCCTACTCGCATTTCTGCAATGAAAGCTCGAAGAAAATCTTGCAAATCTAGGAACATTTGCATGGATTTTGACCCCATCGAAAATAACGTTGTCAACTTTCACCGCCAGCAAACGCACAACAGAAACTTCGGCAAATCTCGCGAAGCCAAAACGTTTCCCTACCTTGTTCCTCCTAGGTGAAATAGCAACTTCAGCGATCTCCCCAATACACCCGAAAACCTGAAACAAATCCCTAGCTACACATCTATCCGGGAAATGAGAAATGAAAATCGTCTCTAATTTAGCACCCTCCTTCCACTTTCCCTTTGAGAAGACATCCCATTTTGGAACCCACGCTCTAACGTGTTTCCTTTTCACAGAGTTCCAACTCCCCTCAATCCCAGCGATTTTTCCGGCCATGGAAAGACAACGACACCGACAGAAAACCGATGAAGAACCCTAAACACAGATCTCCTTATAAATCCCTCGACAAGGTCCCTGTTCCTAAGAACAGGAATTTAAACCGAAGACGAAGAAATTATGAAATCCTTGTATAAAGCCTCCACTGATTCCTACCAGATCGAACCAAAGAGAAGAGAAGAGTCGTCGAAAATCGCCATGTACGGAGAGGATATTTTTATAAAAAGAAAATATTTTAGTATATGCAATACATATTGTTTTCTAATATATAACTTATGCATAATATTTACTGGTCATTCATGCTTTAAATAATATAAATATTTCCTTCTCTGTGTATAAACAAAACAAACATGTGTAATATTGGAATGAGAATCACATGCACCAAAAATTATATAAATAGGATTTCATTTCGAAACCATCACTGTAACTTCGCACGTGATAACAAAATTAATTATTATAATAAAACGCATGCCGAAAAGATATATAATATTATTCTTAATTCAAAATGTTATCTTATTAATCAATACAGGAAAATTATAAATCATAATAGGGATAACAAGGATATCCATTGTTAAAAAAAATTATATTTGAGATATTGATATTATGATTTCACAAAGTTCAAATTTCTATGAAATGAAATAAACGTACCGGATCTATTTGACGAAGATTCATATTCTCAATTCATGAAGTCTTGTTTGCCATTGTTTGACATACTATAAGATTGTTAGAAAATTAATTTAAACCGAATGGAATCGAGGCTAGAATCGTGTACGCAACACTTTCCTTATAGTATTTCAAGCACTCTTGAATGTCTTAGAGTTTCAATGCAGGAATACACAGGATAAAGCCTTTTCGAATTTGCACAAGACCGGCGAAAATTCGAATGCAGCGAAGAGTGCTCTGGAATTATTTAGAGGATTTTTGGTTTTTGTAATGTGTTTTTCTAAATTCAAAATGAATTATTTATAGGTCACATTGGTATTGTTTCACAAGGTAGCGACCCTTGGTGAAACAATGTCTTTTACCAAAAGTCACAAGGATTGACGTATAACAACACACTTCAAAAGTTGCATGGTTTCATTTGCCATTTTTCAAATCTACTTATCTTGTCATTTTGGAACAACTATCATATTATTAATTATTATTAATAATTTACAACAACACCAGTACATATGCGAACGCACGGGTAACACATCAGTACCGTATAACCACACAAATAATTATTGTCTTCTAAGATATTTAGAGAATGGTTGGGTTTAGGGTAGAGAGGTGGGTTTACTTTCCTTTTACAAATTAAGGACGCTAAAATGTTTTTAGAAAATGAATTAAATGGGATTGAAGTATTATATACAATATATAACATCGTTCTTTCATTTTATGTAAATATCAATTACTTATCAAAACAACGTATAACATAACATGTGCCATAAACTATTTTTAATTTATTTTTTATAAATTCTTCATGATAGTTAATGAAAACAATTTATAATTTATATGAAAATTGTTATATTTGTTGACACTATGATTTTAATTTTTTTCTTATGAAGGTAATAATCAAATCATCTAATTTTTTTCACTATATCTCGTTATTTTGTGTTGCTCATTCTTTAAAGTTGATTTTATTATTATGGGTTTTTCTAATCTATGCAATGTTGTATAGGATAAGGACAATTAATACATTATTTTATTTTATATAAATTATCATATTAATTATTTTTTTTAAAAAGTAATCTTTTATATTTTCTCTCTCCTATCCAATTAATGGATCAACATAAATAATAATAAATATGGAAATTTATATTTAAAAAATAGTGTATTAATTGTCTCTTATCTCATGTAAGGTTGCATAGGTTAAAAAAACTCTATTATTATTATTATTTTCATATTTACCAAAAATATAAATGTATTCATGAATCTGATTTGGAATACTGCAAGCATAATATTATAATAAATTAAAAGATAATTCTTATAAGCTCGAAATTTTGACTCAACATCTATATATCTATTCTATTTATGAGCTTTTGAGATAGACTTTAAAAATTGTTGATTATGGTGACTTGCATGCTGTTACTTTAAAAGAAATTGCTAAGTACATATTGTAAAAATCTAGAAAATAAAAACATGAAAGTTGGTTGGATTGTAAAAATTTAAATATATAATATATTTTGAAAATTTCTTCACCCATCTCCTAACCTTCTTGCCCACCCCCGGTGAATTTACCATACTACCCCTTGTTTCGGAAGTTCATTTCCGAAAACGTGTTTTTTTTGTAAAAAAAGTGTTTTCGGAAATGTATCTCCGAAAACGTATTTTTTTTAATATAAAATATTGATTTCGGAGATGCATCTCCGAAATAAAGTTACTTTTCAGAAAATGTGGTGTTTTCGGAAGTTCATCTCCGAACGCACCCCCTTGAGGGAATTCGGAAATGAACCTCCGAATTTATGTCTGGACAGAAGAAAAATGAAAAACAACAACGATTCGCTTTATTTAATCGGGTGAAGATTACAACGATAATTTTACTGAAAATTAAAGTTACATATTGTTGAACACGGGTAGGTGGGGATGAGTCAACATTTTGATAACGCCGTCCGCCGACCTTTGAAGTTTCGCGTCCGACTCGATCGGGCCTTTCGAAGAAAATTGGTCGAACGTTGTCCACAAAACCGCTAAATCTTCGTCGTTCTTGATCTCAAAAGGTGTGAACTTAATGCCTCCCTCGTCGTTAAGCGATGGCGAGCGGTACTCGAGCTTGACAACCTTTCGATTCTCGGGATAGCGCAAAAGCGTGTTGAGCGACGGTATCAACTCCGCAAACGGCGTGTCGTGCGAGAAGCGAAATTGGAACGACATCGGGTAGCCGGTTTCAAAGTAGACGAATGCTAGGTGGGGGTAGGTTTGTGTCATTTGTGTTTTGTGGTGTGAAGAGGATGAAGAAGAGTGTGTAGTATTTATAGACTTATTGGAGCATTGATGGCCCAACAAACCTTATCCTGCCTCCGGGGACATTTCGGAAATGAACTTCCGAAAATAGGAGGCAGACATGTATATTTCGGAAGTTCATTTCCGAATTATGCAGAAACAGACATAAATTTTACATTTTGTTTATTGCTTAGTGTGTTGTGTAAATTGAACAAATGGAATTGACATTAAACATAAATTAGACAAAGATGACATAAAACATACTTATATTATATATGTATTGAATCGGTCTGATTTTACATGATAAACAACAATACATACAAAAAATGATCGTTACAAACAAAAACGATCCGGAACGAACTAAAATTCACCGAACCAATCGGTGGATCCTAAGTCCAAAATAGGCACGTTCTTCGACCGCTCTCTATTTTGCTCGCGCTCTTTGCTCATCATTTCTTCAAACTCCGCCATTCTCGAAACAAACGGATCCGGCCATATCTCCGCCTCATTTGAACGATGTGCCGTCCATTGACAAGAAGTAGCCGGTATAGGACAACCCAGTTTCAAAAACACTTGAACGAAGTACCGCGATCGTAGATACCCGATGCATATGATGCGGCCCGACGCGTCCAACGACGGTCGACTATGAAGTGGAAAGAAAGTCTCACTTAGTCCAAACCTCGTCAAATCGACGCACATCATATCATATGCACTTTCTATAAGATGACCCATCTCGGGGAATGACATCCACTTCGAAACCGGAGCGATACCGGTAAGTGATGGAACAAGTGCATCATGAATTTTCGCAAACTTTTCTTGATTTTCATATAGTCGGCCGTAGATGTCCCGATACGAAGTCAACTCCGCAATGAGTTCCCGTCGGACTAAAGTGTGATTATTTTCCCCTTTACCGAGAAAACCCGCAACGGCCCGATATCCACAATTGTCGTCGCCTCCTACATCAACGATGTTATCGATATATTTGTGCATAAAAAGTGGCATCTCATCAATGTAGACAATTGGTATTTTTTGATCGGCGGTGTGCGAGGTGGCTTCGAAATACAGGCTCCTTTGTTACCACTACACTTAGACTTCGGTGTCTCATGAATTTCCGGAAACGATGCATCAACATGTTCAAAGTAGGAAGGAGATCGTTTTGTTGACGTGTCATCTTGTGTAATTTTGGACTTTTTCGGTGCACCTTTCGTTTTAACCGGTTGAGATGGCGGTTTCAAATCGGTGGTCTCCAGAAATGCGATCTTTCGCAATTGTTCTTTTATGTGCATTTTTGTTGTGTCGTCCGCTTTAGCAAACTTCTCCATTATCACTTCCAACTCGTCAGAGATGGTGATTTTGGAGTCATTTTCCTTCGGCGGGGCAAAATCATCAAAACAAAGTTTCTTCCAATGGTCGGCTACCTCATCCATGCGTATTGGTGAATTCATCTTCTTCTTTTTTGAAATTATACAAGCACACGGAAGGCCGTATGTAGTTCTAATGGTGCACTGTCATACCCCAAAATTTGCCCACAATATTCAAATATTCAAATTATTTTAAAATTGGATTTTTTTTTATAAAATTTTGAGGTCATTCACATTGACGTCTTGAATTTTATAAATATTCAATTTAAAGTCTATTTTAAAATATAATAATTTACTCTTAAATTATTTATATTTTAATAAATAGCAAAATGCTTTCTCATGCTTCATACACTTCCAATTGACTTTTATTTCAAACAAATAATATAACATAGTTGGTAAGGAGGTAAGGCTTGCAAGTACAAAGTCTCGGGTTCAAATCCCACTTCTAACACTTTTTTTTCTTTTTTTTCTAACTATAGTTTTAATTTTATTTTTATTAAAAAAATCACAAAAAATCATTTTTTTTATCATTTTATTTTTAATTTTCGCACTATTTAAATATGCATTTTTTAAAATAGTCAAATTTTCACTTTTATGTATTTTCTAGTCAAAAATCATCAAAAATCATAAAATATTCAAAAAAATCCAAAAAAAAAGTTTTTAATCTTATTTGTCCTATTTTTAGCACTTTTTATAACTTAGAGAACAAGTCAATCTTATTAAATTAGTTTGATTTAATTTAAAACAAATTGATTTTTGGGCTTTGATTTGGTCCATAGTTTTACTATAATTATTTTTTCTAACCTAATTCATGATATATAAATAAAACTAACAATTACAAATTTCTCAATTTTACTCTCTCACAACTAAACCCTTATTTTTTTTTAACACCTTCAACCTTATTCTTCATTCCTAATTCCTACATACAAAACAATTCACCAAGTTTCTTCAATATCTTTTGGTCTTCTTTTGCTTAGTTCTTGGCCAATGATTTCATATGAGGCCCTTGATGTATGTTTTTATACTAACTTTAGTTTTTGGCTAATGATGATACTTGAGGCCACCTTTTATCAAAATTCTTATGTTTTTGACATCCTCTTTATGTTTCGAAACATTTTCTTTCAACTCTCTTTTTTTAAAAAAAAAACCTTTTTCAAATACTTTATCTAGAATTACAATTTTTTTGGCCAATGATGATACCTGAGGCCTCTTTTTTTAAAATCATTGTTTTGGTCATTGTTGCTACATTTTAGTTTAAATTTATGTTTTTACAATCATAATTTTTTTTTAACTCTTGGGAATTTTGCCCTTTTAGCCATAATCTAACTTTCTGAACCTTTCTTTATTTTTTGGAAAAATTGTAAATTATATGAGGCCAAACCATTTATATAATATTTTTTATTTTTATTGTAACTATTATTATTACTAATCTTTTTTTATTATAATTATTATTATTAGTAATATTTTTGTTAATTGCTTCTATTATTATTATTATTATTATATTATTGTTATTATTACTATTATACTATTATACTATTATTATTATTATTATTATTATTATTATTATTATATTATTGTTATTCTTATTTTTATTCTTATCTTATTTTTGCAGGTACCTCCTTAAGCCATCACACCATGTACCCTCATGAGCGCACAACACTCAATCTGAGCTAAGTTTCTATTTTTGTTTTTATTTTTAATTGCATGAAATTTTTTATATATATTATTTTATTTATTATTATTATTATTATAATTTCTTTCTTTTATTTATTTTTATTTATTTAACGAAATTAGTTTTTATACATAATAATTTCATAGTTATTTATTTTAATCGAAAACTCGTTTTTTAATTTTATCAATAATTATTTTTAAACAATAAAAAATTTTATTTTTGTATATATTTTTAATTAATTAATTAATTGAAAATTAATAATTAAAGTTTTTGTTAACCTTGATTCATTTATAAACCTTAAAATCTTCAGGTAGGTGTTCTCCACTAAATGCATTTTTAACCTTACCAACCTTGTAGGTCACGATAAGTTTTCTTAAAGAAAACCCTTTAGGGTTTGTAAACCTTTTGGGGTTTATAGATCATTCATACACTAAAAGATTTTTTCTTTGTGCGAATTTTTCAGGGTCACCCCGTATCCTCCGACTACGCGCCGTCAGATCAAAAAAGCTAAGTTCTAACTCCCTTTCTTTTATTTAAATATCATTTTATTATTATTATTTTTCTTTGCCTTGTAGGTTCAATTAGGTTTTACTTCATATGTTAATGAATTAGCCATACACTCACTGCTTCCTTTTTCTTTTGCCAATTCTTTAATGGTCAGGGTCAATGCTTCATGCTCAAGGCAAATGTTTGGCCCATCAACCCTCATCAATCGAAGCTAAAGGTTTGTCAAACCGCCAAAGCTACGAACGTTGGTAACCCTAAACTCTGTCTTTATTATTACTTATGTCAAACCCTATTAAGGGATCCGCTGGTTTCATTGTTCCCTTCCCCGTATTATTATGTAACTGTTCCCTGGTTGTATTGTTTGGCCTTGAAGGCACTTAAAACTGTTATATTATATTTACTGCGTGGTTAGTAATTTAGGGAGTGCAAACCATGAACTGAACATAGATCACCTAATTACAAGATAAATGTAATCGAAGTTAACCACGTGATTGCTGCACACACTCACCTTTAGGGTAACCTCTTCTGTTGCCTGTTGCCTTGCTGCCTCTAAGTGTACTAAATAGTCAAGTCCCTCGATTCCGAGGATACCTAAAGCAAAACAAATGTTGCCCTAAGTTCATTATCATCATCAAGTTTGTCCCTCGATGTTGCCTTATATGATGATTGTCCCAATTGCTAAGGTATCCTCGCATGATGCCTAAAAAGATTAATGACTATTATATCCTTCCCTTAGACTACCTGCCCTCTTTATGGCATGGGACAGTCTTATGGCGAACGATTACTCGATGACCCTTAAACATCCAATTGAAAGGCTTCCTGCCCTCTTATGGCATGGATAGATCCTTTCGCCTCGAAAAGCTAAAAGAACAAATTTTTAAACTTAGGGTAAGTTGCTAGTAATTGCTTGCTCCATTCAAATTCAAAATTCAAAATCAAACTATTTTCCCATTAATTTTCAAATACTTTTCAAAAAGACTACGCTTATTTACAAGCTAAAGTTCTTCTTCAAAGTTTACTTTTCACACCTCCTATTTCAAAATAATTTCAAACAAGGCTACGCTTATTTATAAGCTAAAGTCCTTAACGAAACCTTTTACTATTCGCACACCGCTTTTCAAACAAATCAAACAAACAAAGTGAGCTAAGCAATTAAGAGCCCATGGATAACCATGGATGCAAAGGGTGCCTTACACCTTCCCTTTGTATAACTTACCCCCCGAACTCAAAATCTTTCAAAAGGTCTTTCCTGTTCTTTTAGCCTTTCTTTAAATTGGATAAAATAAAAGTCGGTGGCGACTCTTGCTTACCGCGACATTATTAAAAAGTCAGTTCACCGTGTTACATGCACCCACATAAAGAACTATCCGTCCCCGTGGTCTCCGACTGCTTAGCTTCATGAAACAAAAAATTCAAACCCGTTCGAGATATGTTGTAAATCAATTGGGAGAATAGAATTTGGCCCTTATACCGGTGTTCCATAACGGTGTTTCATTGTGTTGATTTTCAAGCATTTGGTTCACGGTGTCCCATCCCCGACACAAATCTCCCTTGCTATCACCCAACCACCTCTTGAAGACCGCATGTGCGGATTCAACTCGGTTAGTCTTGGTGCAACCAAGATGTCTAACCCAATTTGTCCAAGCGCACACGACTTTTTCTCTAACTTTGTCAAGAATGGTGGATTCGACGTAATGACAAAAAGTCTTAATGGAACCACACAAAGACCTAAAGTGTACCAATTTCTCGGTATACACCTCTTCGGAGTATGCATCCAAAATTTCCCTCCATGCCGCCATTATCCTATCAACCACAACACCGGCTTTGACAACTTTACCATTTTCATTCGGCCTATCTTTTGTCCCAACCGCGGGTTTCAACTTGCTTCTCACGTTGCAAGTTATGTGATACCGGAAAAGTAAAGCGGTAGATGTCGGGAAGACGGTATCGACCGCATTCATCAAAGCATTGTCTCAATCGGTGACAATGACGTTTGGCATAACCTCTTGATCAACTAACAAAGACTTGAAAATTCCCAAGGCCCACGTAAAGTTGTCTTCTTTTTCACACTCCAAAAAAGCAAACCCCACCGAATAAGTCTTGTCCGTCGAGGTCACACCGACGATCTCTAGAAGAGGAAGCCTATACTTGTTTGTCTTGTACGTCGAATCCATGACTAGAACCGTTGGAAATGTGTTGAACAATTTGATACTTTCGGGATGAGTCCAAAAAATATCACGCACGGTAACTTTGTCCTCGGAGGTTCGGAAGCTTGAATCATAATTGTTATCGCCTAGTAGTTTCAAAAGTTGTTGCATTTCCGACCGAGGGCCCATATTCAAAACCTTGAGATTGTGTCGTTCATTGTAAACTTGCTTGATATTTGAAACGCTATCCGGATTCTTACGCTTCAAATCGGCAAGTATGTTGCGAGGCGCCACTTTGACTATCGTTAGGTCCGATATCACATTCCTCTCTTCGCGGGACAAACGACACGCCATTGGATGCCCGTGTAACTTGACATCCAAGGCATGATTATGAATTCCACAAATTACGGTTAACCGCCACAAATCATCAACCCTCCGAGTAGCACGCAACTTAAACGGACACCCGCACTTTCTCGATCCCGTGTCCTCGTGTTTTAGCACCCGGTTTGATTGTACATAACTACCACCCCGTTCGCAATTCAAAACAACGAAAGCTTTCCGCCTACTATTTCCGTTGTCCGACCTTAAAATAACAATTCCAAATCCATGTTTGTTAGCTTCCTTCCGAACCCAATCAATCAATTGTTCGCGACTACCGAAGCTCCGATCATTTGTAAAATATTGCCGAACATCGACCGCATTGATCATGGGAGTAACGTCAATAACCGGATCGTTATTAACGTTGACAATTTCCGGACCTATGCCTCCATCGTCTTGCACAATATTGTCCGGATGCACCATACCTAACAAATGAATAAATTAGCAAAATTGGCCAAAACTGTTTTTTTAAACTGCCAGGGCATATTTCGGAAGTTCATTTCCGAAATTTATTAGGTAATATATTTCGGAAATGAACTTCCGAACCATATCAGTTTTCAGCAGAAATTTCTTCAATCAATGTAGTGAAATAGGGGATGAAATGAGTGATGTTTACCTGAAATTGTAGCTTTCTATGCTCCCTTTAACGTGATCAACGGTTTGAAACTTGATTTTAGGGCGAAAAATGGGTGGAGATTGATTGGGTTTTAGAGAGGGTTTTGAGAAGTTTTGGAGAAAAATGATGAAATAGTGAAGGAGGAAAATTTGTATATGCAGGAATGTTTTCGGAAATGAACTTCCGAAAATATTCACGTTTTTAAATTTTTTTAACTTCGGAGATGCATCTCCGAAAACACTAAAAAAATTGGTGTTTTCGGAGATGCATTTCCGAAGTAAAAAAAAATCAAAAAAGAAAATAACTTCGGAGATTCATCTCCGAAGCAAGGGTAGTTTTTGTTTTTCGCTGGGGGTGACCCCCATAAGAAGGTGGGTAAAGAAATTTTTTATATTTTTTTAAGTAGTTCTAATTTACATAATATGGAATGTAACCAAATGTTAGAATTTAATAAAAATTTGTATAAATGTTTAATTTTAGTTATTAGGTTCTGTTTTGGTTGAAAATGTATTGTAAAACTTTTTTCATGAATAATTTTATTTTAATAATAATAAAAATGAAAAATAAAAAATAATATTTATATAGGTTTTTGTCACACCTAAAAAATTGTATTTATAATTTTTATTACTTAGTATAAAACTAGGATATATTCTTTCTGGCCATTATTATAAACAAATATTTTTTTTTAGGTTTATTGAATAATAATTGTATTTGGTCTTTTATGTAGACGAGATACATTTATTATTCAATTAACTTGAAAAAGAAATATTTACTTATAATTTAGGTCGGAAAGGGTATAGTGACAATTATTATGACAGTAGGTAAAATTTTGTTTGTATCTAAATGTAATCGTAAAATTCAATTTAGTGTTACACCACGACTTCTTAATGTTGACATTAATGAGGATGTCACAAATTTTTTTTTTTAGACTTTTACTTAGAGATATTTAACTTCTAGTGACAAACTATGAGTATCACAAAAAGTTAATTTTTTTTTTTTTGTGATTCATCCGATAAAAATGAGTATTTGTTTTTTTTAATAATTTTTTTTTTATATAATTAGTCTATAGGACTATATGATATGTTTTAGTTGGATGAATTTTATATGGGTTTCATTTAAATTTATTTGATACTAATACATTAATTTTAATACTATGTTTATTTTTTTTATAAAAATGGGTAAAAAAAACTAGTCTTATTCTTATAAATAGTAGGGATGGAGGAAATTGGAAATGCCGTGTTTTTATTAAATGGCATTTAAAACTAATTAATGTACATGTCTTTTAATGTTATTATTATTATGCCCAACCTACTTAAATCTTCCTCCAATAAACATAAATATGGGATATTAGGCGAAAAAAACACTAAATATCGTGAATTACAATCTAGCAAAATGCGCATGTTGATAATGGAAGAAAAAGATATGGGAAGTATATGTGTATGGGCACATAGATCGGTAGAAAAAGGAAGAGTCAATTATAGAATGAGAAATAATAGGAAATAGTGTTATTTAATATTGGGAATTAAAATAAAAATTGATATCACTAACTCCAAAACACCGTCCAAAAAACTATATGGCCCTTAATTTTATTTGATTGTGACGTTCATTTCGAAATTGGGATTGGGTAATAATACCTTAAATACTCCTTCATCTCTCAAAACCCTCTCTCACACAAAGACGTAGGGACATTCAAAATCCTCTCCTTCTGTTTCAGGTAATTCTTTCTTTTATTTTTGTTAGATAGATCTAATAGTTAATTGTTTCTCTTTTGTAACCATTCATTCAAGGTGATTTTAGGATTAGTTTTTTGAGATTTTGATTTCTCAATATTCTGTTTCATTCACTTTCTTGTGAAGGCCAAGTGAATCTATAAAATATGTAATCCGTCAATCTTACTTCCACTGATAAAAGCTAATACTAGATTGAAACCCTAACTCTCACAATTGTGTATGTGAGTTTTTAGGATCAAGATTAAACGTTAAAATTTAAGCTTGATATATTTTTTTTTTAGACTAACTCAAAATTATATTTAAATATCAACTGTTTAATTTTTTATCTAATGACCTAGAATAAGCCGAATGCTTGGATGCAGAAATTTTGATTTAGAGTTTTTATTAGAAGAATACAAAATTGTAGGAATATTTTGACGTGTTTTTGATGGTTTGTTGTCTTTCGAGTAAGATATTGTTTCATTAGTAACTCGTGAGTAATCTTGCTTTATTGAAAAATCATTACGTTTAAAGTTGCTCTATCTAATAGCACGTTGCTGACTAACTTTTTTGGAATTTAAAAAAATTTATATATCTTATTACATAATGCAAAAATAAGGTGGGAATATGATAGATCAATCTGTTTAAACCGTCTATTAAATAAAAAATGTATGCTATGCGTCATAAAAAATCTTTAAGTTTATTAAATTAATTTATTTAAATGAATATTAATAACTTTATTATTATTTCGTATTTTATTATTTCGTATCTTTATTGATGTGTATTGATAGCACATCTTGTCCTTTAATTTTAGAGATTTGCTATATCTATCCTACTTTTCTCTGCATCGTACCTGTATACAAGTTTTGTTTTTGAGGACATAATAGATGGACTCTCTTTGAGGACTATCGCACAGGATCTTAAAATTTTTACGATGAAATTGTTATTAAATAAGGCTTCATAAATCTTTGCACCTATTAAAATAAGGTTAAATATGACCTATAATTATTTTGTCATGGTTTAACCATGACTAATCTACACAGTATCTCCAAAAAGTTGAGGCGGTCCTCCCTATACACCGTATACAACAAAGAAAAGTTAATTTAAATTAAGAATATCTTTTCCCTTAATTTTATCAGTGTATTTTGGCTTCTTTAAAAAAACCAACACAACATATGTGTGAGTTACTTGTTTTTACTTTTATTTTTCTTTACATGATAACTTTTTTTAATTTGTACTAAACATGATATTTAATTATATTTCTATTTTGTTTGGTATTGATTATCTGTCTATATTAGTTGGGCTGTTTACGTTGTTTCATCTATAGCCATAAATCATTATTAACACTTCCAAAAGAAAGCACATGTTATCCATGAAATTATCTATTTTTATGAGTCTTATTTTTTTGTGAACACTCTTTTGTTTGATAGCTATTCACAACCTAATCATTTATTACTCCACTATTGAAAATAGAACTGATTTTTTTTTGTTGTATTCACAGGTTGCGTGAAAATGGGAGCAGGTGGCAGAACCTCTCTTCCACCCTCGCAAACAAAACCAGAACAAGATGAACATTTGAAGCGTGTCCCAATCACCAAACCACCCTTCACTCTTGGTGAAGTTAAGAAAGCAATTCCACCACATTGTTTCAACCGCTCCTTATTCCGCTCATTTTCTTATGTCATTGTCGACCTCACCATAGCCTCAATTCTCGCCTATCTAGCCATAAACTACATTCCCACCCTTCCCGGTACTCATTATCTTTGGACTTGGCCCATTTACTGGGCCGTTCAAGGATGTGTCCTGACCGGTGTTTGGGTCATTGCTCACGAATGCGGCCACCATGCATTCAGTAATTACCAATGGGTTGATGATTTAGTTGGGCTTATCCTTCATTCATGTCTTTTGGTACCATATTTTTCATGGAAGTATAGTCATCGTCGCCACCATTCGAACACTGGATCCCTCGAACGCGATGAGGTTTTTGTACCTAAGAAAAAATCTCAAATTGGTTGGTACTATAAATACCTCGACAATCCGGTAGGACGATTTCTCACACTTGCTATAACACTCACTCTTGGCTGGCCGCTTTACCTAGCCTTCAACGTTTCAGGCCGATACTACGATAGGTTCGCTTCACATTACGATCCATACGGCCCGATTTACTCCGATCGCGAAAGACTTCAAATCTATGTTTCGGACGCAGGCGTTCTCGCGGTTTCTTATGGTCTTTACCGTCTTGTTTTGGCACAAGGTTTGAATTGGGTTATTCGTGTTTACGGAGTTCCACTTCTTATAGTAAACGGCTTTCTAGTTATGATCACTTACTTGCAACACACGCATCCTGCTTTGCCTCATTATGATTCAAGTGAATGGGATTGGATGAGAGGTGCTTTGGCAACTGTGGATAGAGATTATGGAATTCTGAATAAAGTTTTTCATAACATAACAGATACTCATGTTGTTCATCATATGTTTTCAACTATGCCACATTATCATGCTATGGAAGCTACAAAAGCTGTGAAACCTATTTTGGGTGAGTATTATCATTTTGATGGGACTCCAGTTTATAAGGCTATGTGGAGAGAGGCTAAGGAGTGTCTTTATGTTGATCCAGATGAAGGGAGTCAGATTAAAGGTGTTTATTGGTACAGAAACAAACTTGAGTAATTAATAAGGTTAATGCTTGGTTTGAGATACTAGTTGTTGGTTTTGATGTTGTTTCGTTTGTGGTCTCTTGTTGAGTCTATGTTCTTATTTATGTGTCTTTGGAATAATTGCTATGGTTATCCATGGAAGTAATAATGGTAATTAATAATATGACATATATAGTGCATACCTCTTTGTTGAGTAATAAAGTTGAAGTCTTGTAGTAGTATTCATTCGATTATTGTACTGAATGGTTCAAATATATTATTTATGATATTTAGATGCTCATAATATAGTTGAAATCTTGTTGTAGTATTCATTCGATTGTTGCAGTGAATTGTTGAAATAATACAATATTTAAGATATTTGGAAGCCTGTAAAATGTTTAGTTAGTTTTACACTTTCAGTATAATAAAAATTATAACTTACTGGGCATTATTCGGATATACATGGCTGAATTATTATAGGTTTATATGAAGATGCATCTCCAAACTATTTTTTCTGTCTCTCAATTCTTTCATCTTCAACCTTGTGCCACTACAACATTTTTTGTCTCTGGCAACACTTGAAAATCGCTGTCAGAACTCTGAAAATTGAGATTCGGCAATGGGAGGTTGCAAGAAGAAAACCTTTCGTTTTCCTTTTCACATTTTCTTTTTTCTATTTTAAATTTTTTTTTAATATTTTATCCTAAAACGTGAGATTGAGAGGAGTACTGATGATCAATTTGACTCAATTTTTTTCTTTTAAATGTGTATGATTTTATTTTGGATTTTTTATTAAGGGAGGATAAATGTCTATTTTATAGTTATATATTATTATAGTTATATATAATTTATAATGTATTAGAAGATTTTATATATATATATATATATATATATATATATATATATATATATATATATATATATATATAATTTTTAGAGGAATTTTTTTTGTTAGTGTATTAGTTTTGGAGGGGAGATTGCCACCAAAAATTTAATGTTGCTAAATTTTTTTGCAACATTGAAGAATTGTAGTCTTTTATTATAACTAATGTAACAATCTAAAAATGTCCCAAAAAATATTTTAGAGGACAATTATCAAACATTGCTAAAGAAATAATATATTAACACTCTAAAATCGTCCCCAAAAATAGTTCAGGGGACAATTAACAATCGTTGCCAAAACAATAAAAGAGTGACACTCCAAAAATGTCCCCAAAAGTATTTTAGGCAACGATTATCAAGGGTTGTAAATATATTTTTGACAACAACCGTAAATCGTTGCCTATAAGAATTTGAAGCAACAATTTTTACATGTTACCTAAAAAAGTGTTGCCAGAGACAACAAATGTTGTAGTGTGCATCAATGGAGTAGTAACTCCAACAATTGGTATCCAGAGCTCTGGTTCGATTCATATGGAAACACAAGTGTATGTGACGTGTGTGATTGATTTCCTTCCTCAAATTCACATTGAATTGAAAATCGAAATCGTAGAGAATCTCATTTCTTCATTCTCGGGGTTTGAGAAACACGAGTGTTGGTGAGAATTGAGCGATTTGTACAAGAACGAAGATGAACGGTAAAAACGCTAGCTTGAGTACAAAACTTCTAGTATTCAACGGAAAGAATTGGAATCAGTGGTCGATTCAAATGGGTGTGGCGTTTGGCACTCAAGATATTCTTGATCTTGTTAATGAAGGTTACACACTAGTTGCAGAGAATGCAACAGAAGCGCAAAGTAATGTGCAACGTGAAATGAGGAAGAAGAATCAGAAGGCATGGTTCTATATCCATTAGTGGGTGGATACTACAATATTTAAGAAGATTGTTGACTTGACGACAGCGAAGGTGTATCACCCCAATTTACCCCATCGAATATTAATAAAATAAGAGTATAAAAATCTCATTCAAAACAATCCATCAAAATTTGGATGTCACATTTCTTCATAATACCGATACACGCTCATAATTTAATAACAGATACATAACACATTTAAGTCGGGTGAACCGATCAAAACAATATAGTATTCAAATACATTCTATTACACAACTGAAATCATCAAGAATTCAATTAAAAATCAACAACTTAGTTTGACAATAGTCAACATCATTACTCATAAAACTTCAACAATCAAATTAAAATCCAACAAATAAAGCAAATAGAGTTTATCCCCCCCTCTAGTGTTACGTATCAGAGCGATGACACCAACTCGAACTACTCGAAGGTAACTATCCTTCATTCTTGATTACCTCCACGTTACCAACATAGGGGTAACAGTCAAACAGAAGGGATGAGATATCATAATAATATAAAGAAGCGTATGATAACAAGTATATGAGAATAAAGTCATACACAATTCACCACTTCACAACACGTCAACATCATTTATCAACAAGTAGTATACAATTATTGCAAATTACACAACTCATCATCACATCATCAATTATACAAGAATTGATCACCAATGAGCTCGTCATCATTCATCATCATGTAAAATGCAACTAGACCAATGACTATGCAAATGCATGTGGTCCCAATAGAGCATACACCCCCATCACAATTGCCAATAAATAGAGGTAGCAACAAGATATAAGCCTTCATCTTAGTTTGCCAATACATGCCATCTTAATTTTCCAATCCAGGCCATCACGAATACAATGTATGCGACACAACATACAACACAACGACAACAATTACGCAACCACAAGGCATAAGTCTTCAACAAACGCCAATATAGGTGTCGCACCCCAATTTTTGTCCTACCGATTCATTCATATGGCCATGTCATATTCATATTTCATGTGCATTCATAGTTCAATCATCGCATTTTTGCATATCTTAAAAAAATTGACTTTTTATTAAAGTCAACTAAAAAAAAGCTTTCATTCGCATTTTCCCATGTTTTAATTTTTAGTTTAATTTCATTTATAAAAAATATAAAAAATTGGTTTTAGATCATTTAGTCTATTTATTTTTATTTAGGATTAGTACTATTTTCTTTTTTATCTTTTTAGTTTAAATTCATTTTTAGTTTATTGTTAATGAAAAAAAAAGAAGGTATAGTTTGGGCCCAATTTGCAAAAGCCCCATTTTATTTTTTTTATTCTACTAACTTTTGTACAAGTCAAACAAAAAGAAAAAAAAACAAGAGAAACCGTCCAAAGCATCCTGCACCATTTTCTACTCCCATTACACTTCAAAATTGTCATCAAAATGTTCATACACATCAAAAAGTATTGAAATCAGATGCCACAAAATTCAAATTTCATCTTATTTTTCCCTCCAATTTTCACTTGACCTTTCTATATAGTAGACCATCATACACAGCATAGAGGGGGTCACCAACGATAACATACAAAACCTCTGCTGAAAATTAAACCTCAACGCTCTCACATCCTTCAACCTTACCCAAACTGAGTCACTCTCACCCGCTCAGCAAAAAAATCAATTCCCTTCAAATCCTTGGCCACACTCAAACCATTCAATCTTCACTCAGCATACATTGAAACCTCACCACAACACAAACACACTCATTTCCCTTACCGCATCTGCAAAACTGAGTCACGCTCGAGCTCGCAACACACTCACAAACACAAACACAAACACAAACCATACACTGAATATCGCACAGAAATTCAATAAACCTTAACCGTCACATATTCAATCCAAACCCCGCACAACTTGTGGTCTCACATATCTTCACGACACCGAATCACAACAATACCAACACAGACAACTACTCGTGAAAGAACCGAGATGCAACCTTCACCATTCCAGTGAACCTAAATACACACAAAAAACCTATCCCCACCATAAATACTCAGCAAACCTTACTCGTATTCACACCATTCACCAACGAAAATACACAACAATAAACCAAACGCAACAAACTCACCCCAGAAGCAGCAGCGCGAGCAGAAGAAGATTCGCAGTGAAGTAGTAGAGAAATTGGAGAAGAAAACAAAGAACAGTCCTTACCTTTACTCAACTCACCGAATACACAACGAAACCATCTTTCTTAAAATCGTAGCCTCATCGTTTCACTTTTCTCAAAAACATCAACATCGGCTCGCACCAACACACGACAACCTTCCATCATCTTCAATCAACGAGCTCCATGTCGGTTTGAATCCTTTAAATTTGTTATGCTTGTGCTAATATTCCATGCTTGATATGTAGTTGTTGTGATTTCCTTCTGTGTGAACCTTAAACCATGGCCAATCTTTTGCTTTGTATTTGTTGTTTTTGTGTGAATGCTTGAATGTTTAAGAGATCGGTTGAGATGTAATTTTGTTCGTTGTTTCTGGAAATTTGATGCTCACAGATTTTTTTTTGATTTTTCATGTGGTTTCTTGTGTGATCTGTGTTTGTCGTTCACGATAAGACGAATGAACCGAGAGAGTCCGAAAGCGTTTTGTTGTTGTTTCGTTCAGTGAGAGAATCATGCAGAGAGAGATCGAGTTGAGCGAGAGAGATGAATACCGAGAGAGCAAGAGTGTTGTTGTTGTTCCGAGAATCCAACGCGTGAGAACATGTTTTATTTTTGGCTAAATTACAGTTTTGGTCCCCCTATTTTGGCCAACTCATGAAATCAGTCCCCCTATTTATTTTTTAAACAGTTTTGGTCTCCTATGTCCATTTTTCATTCAAAAAGCACTGTTGTGTACTATTTTTTTTAGATACATAGCATATTTTTATTGATTTGAAATAAGAAATATTAATTATTGACGATGTCTTTCATTCTCTGATCGTCCCCTTTTTCTCCAAGCTTGCTCGTTCATCTCTTTCATTCTCCAAAAAACGCTCTCTACGCTCTCTCTCTCGTTCAGAATGTATCTCAGGAATATAAAAAACTAAAAAATAGCATTTTTTGGATGAAAAATGGACTTGATGGACCAAAACTGTCTAAAAAATAAATAAGGGGACTGATTTCGTAAATTAGCCAAAATAGTGGGTTCAAAACTGTAATTTAGCCTTTATTTTTTCTTCTTCGTGAGAGTGAACATAGTAAAGTATGGATGAAATTGGAACAGGGGCGGGTCTCTTTCTCTAGTAAGCTAGGGTTTTCCTTGTTTTAGTCTATTGGGCCAGCAACCCAACAAGCCCAAATCCGTTTATTCTTTACACACACCCTCAATACCAGCGCACCCCGCCACCTGTGTTGTTTTAATTCTGTTTTGGGCCTGCTCATTTTGGCCCACACGTTTTTGTTTGGTACATCCTTTTTATGTTTTTTTCGCCCATTTATTTCTTTATTATCTATTTTTTTATGGTGTTTACTACTTAGTTTAGGTTTTCTTTATTAATTCATTTAAAAATACAAACAAAAAATATTTTAATATCAAAACAAGTTAGTTTTATTGTCCATATTAAAAATTCAAAAAAACTTTAAATTAATCTTTCAATTAAAAGTCAATAAACCTTGGTCCAACGCCAAGTGGCCACAAATAATTAATCGAATCAAGAGATCAAGTGACAAGGGGTGAACACCTCTTGAATACCTCGATTCTTTTGGATCAAAACATTAAATCAATTTCTTTCTTAAATCTTTTTTTAATCAAATCAAAGAGACTAAGTGACAAGAGGTGCACACCTCTTGAATATCTTTGGTCCTTTGAATCAAAACAAGAGGTCAAGTGACAAGACGTGAACACTTCTTGAATACCTTGATCTTTTGAATTAAAACACATTGATCAAATCACGATAACAAGTGACAAGGGGTGAACACCTCTTGAATACCTTGATCCCTTGAATCAAAACATATTAATTAAACAAGGACAACAAGTGACAATGGGACTCGCTCATGTTGAATACCTTGGGTAAAGACGCGCTAGGTGAACACTTATGCTTAATCCTTTGCTTAACGTCCACAAACATCCTCTTTTATTAACAAGGATAACAAGTGGCAATGGGACTCGCTCCTGTTGAATACCTTGGGTAAAGACGCGCTAGGTGAACACCTATGCTCAATCCTTTACTAAAAGTCCGTCAATATCTCCTTACCAACAAGGACAACAAGTGACAATGGGACTCGCTCCTGTTGAATACATTGGGTAAAGACGCGCTAGGTGAACACCTATGCTCATTCCTTTACTAAAAGTCTGTCAATATCCTCTTTTACTAATGTGGATAACAAGTGACAATTGGACTCGCATCCTTTTGAATATTTTGGGTAAACAACGCACTAGGTGCACACCTATGCTCAAAATGTTCACTAAACATCCCTTTAAAAACACCTTCAATTTCATTCAAACCTTTTTGCCTTATGGCTTTTTCATCTTAAAATCTCTTTTTATAAACGAGACGCTTAGTCTATTTCAAATGCGAACATACTTCCACATGTGAATATCGAACATCTTCCACTCGAATGCGATGATGGCCAAAATCTCGTCTTACTCTTAATTTAGTCGTCCATTCTTGTAATGATCTCTCATCCATGTGTGCGTAGTATAGTCTTCATTTTGAAATCGATCGAGTACCTCTCGCTAAAATTGACCAACAAAACTTTTGTGGGTCTTTGCCCGAACTACGATTGCTCTGACTTTCCCATTGCACGAGGGAATACGTAGGCACAAGACACAAACGTCTTGGCGAGCATAATAATAAAAAATCTTTTCTTTTTCTTCACAATAATAAAAAACCCTAAAAACCTTTTCTTTTGTCTTTTCTCGATCAATAAGCAAAAGAACGCAAACATCACACTAACACTCAAACACGAAACTAACTAAATACGTACCATCGAGTACGATGGATGTGAGGGGTGCTAATACCTTCCCCTCGCATAACCGACTCCCGAACCCTAATTTGGTTACGATGACCAACTTATCCTTTTCTTTTTATTCGTGGGTTTTATCGATATTTTCCTTTTCCTTTTTGGAATAAATAAAATTTGGTGCCGACTCTGTTGTATTTCGAGTGCGTAATTACGCTCGAGTATTTTTTACCGCTACAGAAAGTGGCAACTCTGCTGGGGACTATCCTAAGAGAGTCAACCCTTGTTTAGTTTGCTTTTTATTTGAGTGTCTGATTTTGTTTGTTTATTCTTGTGTTCTTTATGCTTACTCTTATGTTCTTTATGCTTACTCTTATGTTCTTTATGTTTACTCTTGTGATATTAACTCTTGCTTTACTTTTTATTTATTTCTGTATATACTCATTTGTGAGTATGGGAATGATATTTGAGTGAAGCTCTCAACCCGAGTTTTTGAAAAACAAGAGAAAAAAACATAAGTTAGGAAGTGGTTGTGTAGTGTTAGTCCCCAAGGTGAACACCTTGAATGGCTAATACGAAAACCCCACTTGGAGGAGACTTATTCATGAAATTTGTCATAAGATGGTTCTCCCGTCGCATGAAAGAAATCTAATTTGGTCGTTAACTCCAAGGACCTTTAGAACCCGTTTCATCTGTAGAGGTTATGTTTCGATCCCTAAGGTGCACACACCTTGTATGATTGGTACGATAACCTCGCCTAGAGGATGCATATTCATGAAATTTGTCATAAGATGGTTCACCTATCGCATGATGAAATTCTGATCACGCTCAGATGCCTCTAGGAACCATTATATCCAACAATCTCTAGAAACTAACCTTGTGAGGGGATTCTTGGGTAAAGAACTTAGAATTGTCCTAACTTAAGGAAGCTTCCTCGATAATTTGTTCTGTTACCATGATTTGCATCCAACATTGCATGACATTGCATATCATTTGTATCATGCATGCATGCTATCCAAGTACCTCATTCCGACTGTCTCTTCCAAATTGTCGCTATCAATCATCAAGCTGATTCCTCGACACATTGAACTAGAAGCATGTATCTCAAGACTATGGAAGAACTTCAACAAGGCCAAGAGTCGTTAAGAATAGAAGTTATCCAATTGAAGCGCCAATATATCAAACATGACGGATCATCCTCCTCACTGATTATTTCACTAGGCCATGTTTCCTTACTGTTTGCAATTTCGTTGTTGGTATTGTGTGCTGCATTGAATGTTGTTTGTTTTAGAATGTTAATTTTAATGAAATAAGCATTACATATTTGACTCAATCCATTTACATCCATTATGTGCTTCTTTATGTTTTATCTTTAAAAAAAACAAAAATATATCTCTTGTTCACTTTCTTTATCAAGCTTTTGTTTATACAAATATTGGAGGGAGGGTGATGAAAACGAAATACCCAAGTTGCTGAATTGTATGCTTTCAAATAGAACGTTGTTGATGATGTACATGCATTATTTCCATTCCCAAACACTGGAGAAATAAGGAAGTTAATCCCTCGTCAACCCCTTTGAGCATAGAAGTTGGTGTTTCTTTCTGTATGGAAAAAACCCGCAATTTTAACCTGGGGCAGGGTAGTTCTCAGTTAATTTATTTGTGCATTCAAATTCAAGAGAATCATTAAGTACACCTTTCAATAAGGGTTTCAATCAAAAGTGACCAAGATGGTTATCAAGGCAGTCACTATCTTCCCAATATCAAAAAAAAAAATCAAAGGAAAAAAGCCTGCTAGGTCAAAACCTATAAAGGAGACTTAGGCAAAATTGAGACATCCCGCTGACTGTGATCTCAAATGAAGATAGTTCAGGCAAAAGTTAGGGATAATTAATAAAAAAGATAATTCAATAAATTCCTTGAACAACAATAAAACGTTGTGCCTATCAAAAAGGAAGAAGTGATTGCCATCTAAAAATTCCCTTGACTTATGAGTCATCATCATATGAATAGGTGCAATTCCGAAGCCTCTTGGAACCTGAATGCATAATTTGAATTAATTGAGCGTAGGATTGAAGATCATCATGAAGAATGGTGTGGGTACAAATAATTTTGAGCCTATATCCTTTGTTTCTAAAACCGTGAGCAAAGCCACGTTACAACCCTCAAAATACCTAATTGAAGCAAGGTTTAGTTTGAAAGCATACTACAACAAGGTTGCGTTAACCCGACTCCTAAAGATTTTTGCGAATCATTTGTTTTTCCATACCTTTTCTTCATTTTTCACTTTGAATGTCTAGACCATTATGTTTGGACTTTGATTACTTTGCTTTACATCAATATCATCATTCCAATAAATGACTTTGATTTCAAAATATGCTTTGAGCATCATATTAAAATTACCATTTTTGAGTGAACATTTTTATTTGCAAGCAATTACTCATCTTTCAAGGAAGTTCAAACAGTCGAGAAACTTGATCAGTGATCCTAGCAGGGGCACGTTACTTCAAGATCTTGTTGTTCAAGACTTATACTGGGGCAAGTGTTCCCAACATTCATTTCAAGAACTGAAGCAACGATCAGTCAACAATCAGTAAGTCAGGGGCAGTCTTATTCAGCAATCCCCAAGCAGTTTATAAGTCCTTCTCAAAAGGATCATCAGTATGACAAAACCATGTTTAAGCATAATAGAGTTGGCAGTGTTACCCGTGTTGAGGAATCAGAGTTCCAATCTTCCTTCACAAAAGAGTCTACCTCAGTTGTCATAACCGATTGCATTACATTAATCATTCACATAGCATGCATAGAAAATTCAATATCATACATTGAAACAAAATTCATACTCATTTACATTCTTTCGAGGTCCCGTTGTTATCAACATCTTACCTTGAGATCTAAGTCCAACTCACTTGGCATTTACCAAAGCTTTCTTCTTAATTCATCAGTACATTAGCTGATAATGTCAACTCTCTGTTATATTCATCAGTACATTAGCTGATAATGTCAACTCTTTGTTATATTCATCAGTACATTAGCTGATGTCGTTCACCCCTTGTTGCTATCATCAGTACATTAACTGATAATATGCACTTTCGTTTCCCGTCATTAGTACATTAGCTGATGCAAGATTTTCATCAGTACATTAGCTGATATCAGATGTCTCCTATTTTCTCTCACCAGTACATTAGCCGATGATTGATCATGGTTGGTTCCTCCTTATCAGTACACTAGTTGGTATAGGACTTCTCTTCGTCAGTACATTAACTGGCGTCAACCTCTTTCTTCTTTCCTTATCAGTACATTAACTGGTATAGGATTTCCTTTCGTTAGTACATTAGCTGATGAAAGTTCCCTCTTATTTCCCTCATCTGTACGTTAACTGATGCAGGTCGATTTGTTTCACATCCTCAGTATATTAACTGACGATATCATCCGTTTTCCCTCTTCAGTACATTAACTGGAGTCGTGTATACTTTTCGTCTTTTGTCAGTATATTAACTGATAATAGATCTCATTTCCTTCAGTACATTAGCTAAAGTCGAAGTCGATATTCTCATTTGCCTTCATCATACATTAGCTGATATAGGTCGTTGCTTTCATCCAAAGCTAGTAGTTGGAAGTCATAATCCCCAATATAGTGTTTTTCACCACATTCAATGTCACTCTTGAATGTCTCTGATGTTTGTTGTCGTCTAATGCTACTCTTAGACGTTCCCATAATCTGTTACCCATGGTTTTATCCTTCCTTTTCCAAGTATTCCTGAATATTCCTCGTCATCACGAGAGATAACCGAAAATACATTAATTTCCAAGCTGTATCTTTTAGTTACTCATTTTCTTTTGTTATTCCCCACAGAGTTCTAAGTTTGTTTCATATCATATTGCATTAAAAAAGGTCCATGCATTACATCTCGTTTGCATAAAAAAGGACAAAAATTAAGGTCTTTTTGTATTTAATTACCTTTCGCCATTGATACCACTAAGACTAAAGTCTTTCATGTATCTGCCTAGAGATAATTAAATAGGGGCATCTGTCGCACCCCAATTTTTGTCCTACCGATTCATTCATATGGCCGTGTCATATTCATATTTCATGTGCATTCATAGTTCAATCGTCGCATTTTTGCATATCTTGAAAAAAATTGACTTTTTATTAAAGTCAACAAAAAATAGTTTTCATTCACATTTTCGCATGTTTTAATGTCTAGTTTAATTTCATTTATAAAAAAAAATTGGTTTTAGATCATTTAGTCTATTTATTTTTATTTAGGATTAGTACTATTTTCTTTTTTATCTTTTTAGTTTAAATTCATATTTAGTTTATTGTTAATGAAAAAAAAGAAGGTATAGTTTGGGCCCAATTTGCAAAAGCCCCATTTTATTTTTTTATTCTACTAACTTTAGTACAAGTCAAACAAAAAGAAAAAAACAACAAGAGAAACCGTCCAAAGCATCCGGCACCATTTTCTACTCCCATTACACTAAAAAACTAGTCAGAGACTCGTGCTGTCGCCCGGGTGCATTATTTATGGTGTAGTCTTTTATGAATGATAAGGAAAATGCGATTTAAAGAAGTTTGACAAAAATGCATTTAAAAAAATGAAAATCAACCATTTAAAAAAGATTTTACCAATAAGATATTAATTTGTAGTATAAAAATTAGGTTTTAAGTTAAAAGAATTAATAGGATCTTTATATGGTCGGTTGCCTAGTCTATTTAACTAAATATGCTTATAAAAAAGTCTAGACCTTTTTTACTTAAAAAAAATCTCACCTGACATTGACTTGTATAGGCTAGGCAATAGGTCTTTGTTAGTTGATTTGACATATTCTCACCCCTACTTGTATTGAAAGTGACCCGTTAAAATTAAATATTTTCTTATCATATTCATGTGCTAATCATGTGTTATAGGTAGTTTGGTCAATTGAATGAAATTTGAAGAAAAAATGATCACAAGATCAATCGAATAGGAAATGTAAATTATGTGTGTAATATAGTATAATGTAAAATTTTAAATATAAATTCAAAATATGAAATTAATTTACTTAAATGTAAATTGATCAATAATCATAAATAATTCTATTGAAGAAAAAATAATATTTAAAAATAAATTTATTGAAGAAAAAATAATATTTAAAAATAAATTTTTTGTCTTTTAAATTAAGATAATGATTGTGTTACTTAAATGTCAAAATATGAAATAATGACATGTTATTCAAAAGAATCACTTCAATGATGCAAAATGAAGTTTTATAAAATAAATTGAGAAAAAATTAAAAAAAAAAATTAAGATATTAAAAATCGAAGAAAACTTTTAAGTAGATTAAAATTAAAACTTCTTATATTTAGAGATATTGAAAAGATATTTATAGGTAGAGTGGATTTGAGGATAAATGAAACTTTTTTATTTCTGATTTTGTAATAGAATTTTCATTTGAAAGATGCATTTATGCAACATGAAATTTCATAAAAATAAGAGAATAAAATTGATAATATAAATTTTTTCCATTCGCAAACTCTCTTAGTCCAATTGACTGTGATTTTTGAAAGGTTTTTCATGATTACAAAATTTTAGAGTGATCAAAGAATATATATTATCAACTCAAGAATAACCAATTCTTTAATTTTTTTTCCAGAAGACAGTTTGTTTGGTTCTTTGTATTATGCTTCTCTAAATTGCTTGAATTCGTCAACAAAATTATAATACACCATACCATTTCCTATAATAGACACACAAGGTGGAATCATACTGTTATAATAAACATATATTCTAAGAGACCTGAATAAAAGTGGCTTACAATTAGTTTGAATCCTCATCATCACAAGATAAACACAAAGATTCCTCCTTACACTCAACAATGACAAGTGAATTATATAAATACTATATTGAATTAATATTAAGAAAAATTTTCATCCCCTGGCTTAGGTAGAAGAACTAAATGTTACAATTGCATCCATTTCTTCTTTCAGAAGGATAGCAATGAAGACATCAAGACTCTCTCCTAGTATCACATCTTCTATGTTGTGATAAGTGATAGCGACTCTATGATCAGTTACATAGCCTTGAGAAAATTGTATGTTTGGATGTGTTCTTGAATACTTTTTTACTCTAAAATTTTGTAATCTGAATACCTGCAATATTAACAAATTCAATGATTCTTCAACAACAAAAAAGTGCCCGAACCGTGCCATGGATAATCGTCTACTGGATACCAGAAAGAACTGGTTTTCATCCTTCTAAAATTTAATGAAGAATGCAATGCTGATGATACAAACTCTTAAATGCATAGAATGCAATGCAGATGATACAAACTCTTAAATGCATAAAATGCAATGCAGATGATACAAACTGATCCAATTTTTGTTAAATGTGGGATGTAAGTAAACAATCAAAAGGGGTCATAAAAAATAATCCCATTTAAGCCCAAATGATTGAGCTCTGATGTATATTATTTGTGTGTGGTCAAAGTCTTGATTCAACAAAGTAATACATGATAGCTTTTCAATAAATCATTTTAATTCAAAGTCATTACTACAAAATCATGAGAATAGACATAAGTGAGAAATGTAGTAAATATATCATATATAGAGTTCCAATGGAAAATAGATGCACTAAAACCATGAATAAGAACAAAAGGAGGTCCTTCTCCTTGCACAGCATAGTGAATGTTATTGTTGCAGAATCAAAATATTTATTAGAATATTATAGCATTTATACTGTTTCCTTTTTAGTTATTATATTATTAGGTAGTCAATTATTGTCAATAACCTGTAATTATGTTAGGATCTCTACAATTAATTTAGGATTCTAATTCTTCTCTATTTAAGAGAGAAATCCCCTGTACATTTTTAACACATTAAGGAATTATTCTCCTCTCATTCTTTTCTACTTGGTATTAGAGCAAGTTCTGTACAGCCTGCGCCTTTGTACTTCCATGGCTGACAGTTCCTCAGTCAATAGTGAAGAGGAGAATAAAACTCCTAAAAACACGCTGTCTCAAAAAGAGCAAAAAGTTGCTTATGGCAGCGATTCTCATTCTATCCAAATCACTTCTTTTCGACTTAATGGGTCGAACTATTTGAGGTGGTCTCAATCTGTCCAGATGTATATCCGTGGCAGAGGAAAAATGGGATATCTTACTGGTGATCGCACAATGCCAGATGTTGGTGACCCACAACATGATGTGTGGGATGCTGAAAATTTCATGGTGATGACATGGTTGGTAAATTCCATGGAAGAGGAAATCAGCAGCAATTATCTGTGTTATTCCACAGCGAAAGAATTGTGGGAAAGTGTGAAAGAGATGTACTCTGATCTGGAAAATAAGTCTCAGATCTATGAACTTACGTTGAAGGCTAGAGAAATTCGGCAAGGAAGTGATAATGTCACAAAATACTTCCATTCCTTAAAGCGGGTTTGGCAAGACCTTGATCTCTTCAACACCTATAAGTGGAAGTCAACTGAGGATGCCAAACACCATCAACAAACAGTGGAAGAAGGAAGAATTTTTCAGTTCCTTGCTGGCCTCAATGAGGAGTTAGACGAAGTTCGTGGAAGAATCGTTGGAAGATCAACCTTACCTTCACTAGGAGAAATGTTTTCTGAAGTTAGAAGGGAGGAAACTCGCAGGAGTGTGATGATGGGAAAGGCAAAAGCTGATCCAAATCCTCCTGAGACCAATGCCTTGATTGCAGATACTGCTGCCTTTAAAATTTCATATCAGAGGAACACATTTAACCTTTGGTGTGACCACTGCAACAGATCACGTCACACTCGAGAGACTTGCTGGAAACTCCATGGGAAACCAGCACATTTGAAAAATGGCAAACCAGGTCCCAGGTCTGTCCTTACGGCACATGAAGAAAAAAAATCTTTGCCCAACCAGGATCAAGTTGAGGAGCTCATAAGGTTGCTAAAATCTAGTTCTTTGTCTGGTATTCCTAATGCTTCTTTGGCACAAACAGGTAAATTTAGTATCCATACTTCTCTAAGTTGCACCTCAAATATGTATGCACCATGGATCATAGATTTAGGTGCTTCTGACCATAATACCAGCCTTTCTTCTCTATTTCAAACATATACACCTTGTCCTGGAAATAAAAAAATTAGAATTGCAGATGGAAGTTTTTCACCAATTGCAGGAGAAGGAAAAATTCCTTTGTCTACGCACATTGATTTAAAAAATGTGCTACATGTACCAAAACTTTCATGTAACCTTCTCTCTGTTAGTAAAATCTGCAAAGACTCAAATTGCAATGTGAAGTTTTTTGACACTCATTGTATTTTTCAGGACCGAAATTCAGGGAAGATGATTGGCAGTGCTAAAATGATGGATGGACTATATTACTTTGAGGATGTTTTTGAGAATAAAGTAGCTCATGGCCTTAGTGGTATCTGTTCTACCTTTGTGAGGAACCAAATAATGCTCTGGCATAATAGACTAGGGCATCCTAATTTTCAATATCTTAGGCATTTGTTTCCAGATTTATTCAAAAATGTTAATTGTTCTTCTTTTAAATGTGAAAGTTGTGTTCTTTCTAAAAGTCACAAAACTCCTTATTCCTCTCGACCTTATCATGCATCCAAACCTTTTTATTTAATCCATAGTGATGTATGGGGTCCCTCAAAAATTACAACTCAATTTGGAAAGAGGTGGTTTGTGACCTTTATTGACGATCATACACGGTTATGTTGGGTCTATCTTATGAAAGATAAATCTGAAGTACCAGAGATATTTAAATGTTTTTCAAAAATGATAGAAACTCAATTTGATGCAAAAATCTCCATTTTGAGAAGTGACAATGGTACTGAATATTTTAATAAAAACCTCGGAGAGTTTTTTCAACACAAAGGTATTCAACATCAATCAACATGCCCAAATACGCCTCAACAAAATGGCATAGCTGAAAGAAAGAATCGACATCTTCTTGAGGTAGCTCGTGCCATTATGTTTGAGAGCAATGTTCCTAAATTTTTATGGGGGGATGCGGTTCTAACAGCATCATATCTCATAAATAGGATGCCTAATCGTGTGCTAAGTTATCGCACACCATTGGATGTTTTCAAAACTTTTTTTCCAGCATGTCGATTGCATATTGATTTACCTTTAAAAGTGTTTGGTTGTACTGTTTTTATGTACACCCCTAACTCTCGGTCTAAACTAGATCCAAGAGCTGAAAAATGTATTTTTGTTGGTTATTCTCCCAACCAAAAAGGGTACAAGTGTTACAATCCTAACACAAAGAAACTTCATGTTAGTATAAATGTCACTTTCTTAGAACTACAACCTTTCTATCACAAAAATTCCCTTCAGGGGGAGAATGTCAATGAAGACAATTTTTTAAGTGACAACAATTTGAATGAACCTTTGCCAAATCCTATTTTAAACACTGAGGATATAGAATTAATTGATCACACAATTGCACATAAAGAAGTAGAACATGTGGAAACAGATCCTGATATTGATAAGGGAAACCTTGTCCCAGGCTTAGGTGGTGCCCAAATAGGGAAAGAAATACCAAAGTCAAAACAAGAGCTTCGTGTTTATGCTCGGAAATATCCAAAAAAAGTCAGAAGTCAATCCATCATTTCAGCATCAAATCAACCAGAATCCCTGGAAGATGGTTCAACAAAGATGCCTCAAGAACAAACAGGTAATTCTGAAATTTCCACTTCTAATATTGATCTACCCATAGCCGTTAGGAAAGGAACCAGAACCTGCACCAAGAAATCACTTAAAACCAGTACGAACCATCCCATTTCCAATTATGTCTCCTACCAAAACCTCTCCCAAGACCACCGAGCCTTTACTTCTAAAATTACTAATTTGTTTGTGCCTAGAAACATTGAGGAAGCACTAGATGATCCCAACTGGAAATTAGCAGTCCTAGATGAGCTTAACGCACTCAAGAAAAATGAAACATAGGAAGTGGTGAACCTACCACATGACAAAAAGAAGGTGGGTTGTAAGTGGGTTTTTACCATCAAGTGCAAAGCAGATGGAAGTGTGGAGAGGTACAAGGCTAGGTTAGTAGCTAAGGGATTTACCCAAACTTATGGTATAGATTATCAGGAGACCTTTGCTCCGGTTGCAAAACTTAACTCCATACGGGTCCTTTTATCCCTTGCTGCCAACTTCAATTGGCCTTTACATCAACTGGATGTAAAGAATGCTTTTCTAAATGGAGAACTAGAGGAAGAAGTATTCATGAGTCTTCCCCCTGGATTTGAGGAAAAACTAGGAAGAAATAAAGTGTGTAGATTGAAGAAGTCTTTGTATGGTTTGAAACAATCCCCAAGAGCTTGGTTTGAGAGGTTCGAAACCGTGGTAAAGGGACTTGGTTACATCCAAAGTCAAGCTGATCATACACTGTTTTATAAATATTCAGCCACTAATAAAATTGCTATTTTGATTGTATATGTGGATGACATCATATTAACAGGTGATGATAGCTTGGAGCTCAAAAGCTTAAGGGAGAAACTTGCTAAGGTCTTTGAAATCAAAGAACTTGGCCCTCTAAAATATTTCCTTGGAATTGAATTTGCAAGATCAAAGAAGGGTATTTTTATGAATCAGCGGAAGTATGTTCTGGATCTTTTAAAAGAAACTGGATTACTTGGATGTAAGTCTGTTGATACGCCCATGGAACCCAACATAAAATTGCAGCCTGCTGAAGCTGAAAATATGGTAGATAAAGGAAGGTATCAAAGGTTGGTAGGAAGACTAATATACTTATCTCATACGCGTCCAGACATAGCCTTTGCTGTAAGTTTGGTGAGCCAGTTCATGCATGCACCAGGAGCTGAACATCAAGAGGCTGTTTTCAGGATCATAAGATACTTGAAGGGATCACCCGGGAAGGGACTTATTTATAAAAATCGTAGACATCTCCAAATAGAAGCCTACACCGATGCAGATTGGGCTGGAAGTATAACTGATCGAAGATCAACATCAGGCTATTGTACATTTGTTGGGGGAAATTTGGTTAGTTGGAGGAGGAAGAAACAAAGCGTTGTAGCAAGAAGTAGTGCTGAAGCTGAATTTAGAGCAGTGGCTCATGGAATTTGTGAAGGGTTGTGGGTAGAAAAACTACTGCAAGAATTGAATCTTTATAATTCTCCACCTATAAAACTTTATTGTGACAACAAGTCTGCAATATCTATTGCACACAACCCAGTTCTACACGACAGGACCAAGCATGTTGAAGTTGACAAACATTTCATTAAGGAAAAAATTGAAAATGGGCAGATATGTATGACCTATATTCCTACTGCAGAACAAATGGCAGATATCTTGACCAAAGGACTACCCAAGAAACCGTTTGACTACATAACTCGCAAGCTGTCCATGGAAGACGTTTTCAAGCCAGCTTGAGGGGGAGTGTTGCAGAATCAAAATATTTATTAGAATATTATAGCATTTATACTGTTTCCTTTTTAGTTATTATATTATTAGGTAGTCAATTATTGTCAATAACCTGTAATTATGTTAGGATCTCTTCAATTAATTTAGGATTCTAATTCTTCTCTATTTAAGAGAGAAATCCCCTGTACATTTTTAACACATTAAGGAATTATTCTCCTCTCATTCTTTTCTACTGTTATGATCCTTCCACTTCCAATAATTGTACCCTTAAGCTATGTATGCTAATCTTTCAAGTCCTTTCTCTTAAAAAGGAAAAAGGCCATGCAATATTAAAGCAATGCAAAATTTGAATCCATTGCATGTCTGCTTGCCAAGTTAGCTAATGCATTTGCTAGCAACAAAAAGAATTCATTTCTCATAGCTAATGCATTTCCTTACCAATTCTCTTTAATGGACCATGTGTACTTTCTTACAAGGAATCCTACAATCACAAGGAAGGCTATTGCAGAAAATGAGATTTATGCCATCTTCCTTGTCCTCAAATTCTCATCGGTTACAGAAAATGATATCTACTATATAATTAATAATGAATTCAATACCAAAAACAATAACACAAAATAGATAGAAATGTAAGCAACCTTCATGTATGAATGCACTTAAATCGACAACAGAAATCGACAGTAGGTTATCTTCTACCATTAGCCATAAAAATGATCTTTTGTTACCTTTTAGCTTCTTGAGTAGTTGTTCAATAGTTTGAGCAGTGTCTTAGCTCCAAGCAATCATTCAATTGCAGAGCAGAAAAAAACATAGAGACCAACAAATTACTATATATATGTAGTTTAAAAAGGCAAGGTACATTGAGAACCAAAATACATAGTTCTTACCTTCAAGTCAGAATTCCAGTAGCCTCTATTTCATGTACTGGGACGGTGGAGGGTTTGTGTTGGTCTTTTAAGCACCTGCAAAACGGTTCAACATCAAAGGTGTTATAATATATGAGCATCCATAAGCAATAACTATTTATGGATAAAAATCCTATAAAAATGTTTCAAAGTATGTCGATCCTTATGGATAAGGGAGTCGACCCGTATGTTGATCATTCATGATAACTACAAAGAAATAGTGAAACTGTAACAACAAATACTCTTGAGATATCAGAGTGAGCATTAAAGGTTAATAGTTAAGATGTGAGTTTTGATTCAAAAACACTGTAAATCTTAGGGTCAATCTACAAAAACAAATGAAGTGTTGTTTGATTTGGAAGATGAAAGGTGGATGTAATTTAAAAATAGAAGAAATATAAAACCTGCAACGGGAAATTCCTAAGTGGGTCGTTGTAGTTCGAAGCTGAGAGATGGTGTCGGGGGTGTCAGTTGGAGAAGGTAACTTTACGAATCCGATTTGGTGAACCTGGGAAGATGAACGGTGAACCGGATCTACACGGTGGTGGAGATATAGCGATAGTGGTAGCGGCGATTTAGGGTTTTGAAAGAGAGAGAGAATGGAAAAGAGGGAAAAGTGAGAAAAGAGAAGACGAGAGAGAGAACGAAAGTGAGGAGGAAGAAGTGAGGAATGATTTTGAAAATAGAAATGCGGCCAATAATAAAGTGACACGTGTTGGCTTCTTGGACATACTGTACCACTTGTCATGCTCTTATTAGTCCAAATGAAAAGTGTAGGGTTAATTTGTTAATTACGTAAATGTCCAATTTGTAATGAAAAAGAATTTAAGTTTAAGGGCAAATAAGGCATATTGGTCAATTGTTTAGTATTAGCATTATAGTAGATTGTCATCAAAATGTTTATACACATCAAAAAGTATTGAAATCAAATGCCACAAAAGTTCAAATTTCATCTTATTTTTCCCTCCAATTTTCACTTGACCTTTCTATATAGTAGACCATCATACATAGGGGTGGCAAAACGGGCCCGGCCCGCGGGGAAAGCCCGTTTTACCCGCACTTTTTTGCGGGGCGGGACAAAGTTTTAGGTCCGCTCTCTTTAATGTGCCCGCCCCGCCCCGTCCCGTTTTTTTGTGGGCTTTTGCGGGTATTTGTTTTTTCATAGAATTTTACTATTTTTAGGCCTAAAAAGCCGAATGCCCGCGGGCTTTTCCCGTCCCGCCCTCACTTTTTTGTGGGGCGGGGCAAGGTTTTAGACCCGCACTCTTAAAAAAGCCCGCCCTGCCCCACCCCGTTTTTTTGCGGGCTTTTGCAGGGCGGGCCTAAACGGGGCGGGCATGCCCGTCTGCCACCCCTAATCATACACAGCATAGAGGGGGTCCCCAACGATAACAAACAAAACCTCTGCTGAAAAATAAACCTCAACGCTGTCACATCCTTCAACCTTACCCAAACCGAGTCACTCTCACCCGCTCAGCAAAAAAATCAATTCCCTTAAAATCCTTGGCCACACTCAAACCATTCAATCTTCACTCAGCATAAACTGAAACCTCACCACAACACAAACACACTCATTTCCCTTACCGCATCTGCAAAACTGAGTCACGCTCAAGCTCGCAACACACTCACAAACACAAACACAAACCATACACTGAATATCGCACAGAAATTCAATAAACCTTAACCGCCACATATTCAAACCAAACCCCGCACAACCTGTGGTCTCACAAATCTTCACGACATCGAATCACAATAATACCAACACAGACAACTACTCGTGAAAGAACAAAGATGCAACCTTCACCATTCCAGTGAACCTACATACACACAAAAAACCTATCCCCACCATAAATACTCAGCAAACCTTACTCGTATTCACACCATTCACCAACGAAAATACACAACAATAAACCACACACAACAAACTCACCCCAAAAGCAGCAGCGCGAGCAGAAGAAGATTCGCAGAGAAGCAGTAGCGAAATTGGAGAAGAAAACAAAGAACAGTCCTTACCTTCACTCAACTCACCGAATACACAACGAAACCAGCTTTCTTCAAATCGTAGCCTCATCGTTTCACTTATCTCAAAAACATCAACATCGGCTCGCACCAACACACGACAACCGTCCATCATCTTCAATCAACAAGCTCCATGTCGGTTTGAATCCTATAAATTTGTTATGCTTGTGCTAATATTCCATGCTTGATATGTAGTTGTTGTGATTTCCTTATGTGTGAACCTTAAACCATGGCCAATCTTTTGCTTTGTATTTGTTGTTTTTGTGTGAATGCTTGAATGTTTGAGAGATCGGTTGAGATGTAATTTTGTTCGTTGTTTCTGGAAATTTGATGCTCACAGATTTTTTTTGATTTTTCATGTGTTTTCTTGTGTGATCTGAGTTTGTCGTTCACGATAAGACGAATGAACCGAGAGAGTCCGAAAGCGTTTTGTTGTTGTTTCGTTCAGTGAGAGAATCATGCAGAGAGAGATCGAGTTGAGCGAGAGAGATGAATACCGAGAGAGCAAGAGTGTTGTTGTTGTTCCGAGAATCCATCGCGTGAGAACATGTTTTATATTTTCTTCTTCGTGAGAGTGAACATAGTAAAGTATGGATGAAATTGGAACAGGGGCGGGTCTCCTTCTGTAGTAAGCTAGGGTTTTCCTTGTTTTAGTCTATTGGGCCAGCAACCCAACAAGTCCAAAACCGTTTTTTCTTTACACACACCCTCAATACCAGCGCACCCCGCCACCTGTGTTGTTTTAATTCTGTTTTGGGCCTGCTCATTTTGGCCCACACGTTTTTGTTTGGTATATCCTTTTCATGTTTTTTTAGCCCATTTATTTCTTTATTATCTATTTTTTTTATGGAGTTTACTACTTAGTTTAGGTTTTCTTTATTAATTCATTTAAAAATACAATTTTTTTTAATTTTAATATCAAAACAAGTTAGTTTTATTGTCCATATTAAAAATTCAAAAAAACTTTAAATTAATCTTTCAATTCAAAGTCAATAAACCTTGGTCCAAGGCCAAGTGGCCACAAATAATTTCTCGATCCAATGTCTAGTTTCTTCTTTACAAAAATATTTTTAATCATACCGAAAGGTCGAGTGACAAGGGTTGAACACCTCTTGAATACCTCGATTCTTTTGAATCAAAACACATTAACAAAACTTTTTTAAAACCTTTCTTAATCGAATCAAGAGATTAAGTGACAAGGGGTGAACACCTCTTGAATACCTCGATTCTTTTGGATCAAAACATTAAATCAATTTCTTTCTTAAATCTTTTTTTTAATCAAATCAAAGAGACTAAGTAGGGGTGGCAAACGGGCATGCCCGCCCTGTTTAGGCCCGCCCCGCAAAAGCCTGCGAAAAAACGGGGCGGGGCGGGACGGGCTTTTTAAAGAGTGCGGGTCTAAACCCTTGTCCTGCCCCGCAAAAAAGTGAGGGCGGGGCAGGGAAAGCCTGCGGGCATTCGGCTTTTTAGGCCTAAAAATAGAAAAATTCTATGAAAAAGCAAATGCCCGCAAAAGCCCACAAAAAAACGGGGCAGGACGCGGCAGACACATTAAAGAGAGCGGAAAAAAGTGCGGGTAAAACGGGCTTTCCCCGCGGGCCAGGCCCGTTTTGCCACCCCTGAGACTTAGTGACAAGAGGTGCACACCTCTTGAATATCTTTGGTCCTTTGAATCAAAACAAGAGGTCAAGTGACAAGAGGTGAACACTTCTTGAATACCTTGATCTTTTGAATTAAAACACATTGATCAAATCACGATAACAAGTGACAAGGGGTGAACACCTCTTGAATACCTTGATCCCTTGAATCAAAACACATTAATTAAACAAGGACAACAAGTGACAATGGGAGTCGCTCATGTTGAATACCTTGGGTTAAGACGCGCTAGGTGAACACCTATACTTAATCCTTTGCTAAACATCCGCAAACATCCTTTTTTATTAACAAGGATAACAAGTGGCAATGGGACTCACTCCTGTTTAATACCTTGGGTAAATACGCGCTAGGTGAACACCTATGCTCAATCCTTTACTAAAAGTCCATCAATATCTCATTACCAACAAGGACAGCAAGTGACAATGGGACTCGCTCATGTTGAATACCTTGGGTAAAGACGCGCTAGGTGAACACATATGCTCAATCCTTTACTAAAAGTCTGTCAATATCCTCTATTACTAATGTGGATAACAAGTGACGATTGGACTCGCATCCTTTTGAATATTTTGGGTGAACAACGCGCTAGGTGCACACCTATGCTCAAAATGTTCACTAAACATCCTTTTAAAAAACACCTTCAATTTCATTCAAACTTTTTTGCCTTATGGCTTTTTCAACTTAAAATCTCTTTTTATAAACGAGACGCTTAGTCTATTTCAAATGCGAACATACTTCCACATGTGAAGATCGAACATCTTCCACTCGAATGCAATGATGGCCAAAATCTCATCTTACTCTTGATTTAGTCATCCATTCTTGTAATGATCTCTCATCCATGTGCGCGTAGTATTGTCTACATTTTGAAAGCGATCGAGTACCTCTCGCTAAAATTAACCAACAAAACTTTCGTGGTTCTTCGCTCGAACTACGATTGCTCTGACTTTCCCATTGCACGAGGGAATACGTAGGCACAAGACACAAACGTCTTGGCGAGCATAATAATAAAAAATCTTTTCTTTTTCTTCACAATAATAAAAAACCCTAAAAACCTTTTCTTTTATCTTTTCTCGATCAATAAGCAAAAGAACGCAAATATCACACTAACACTCAAACACGAAACTAACTAAATGGATACCATTGAGTACGATGGATGTGAGGGGTGCTAATACCTTCCCCTCGCATAACCGACTCTCGAATCCTAATTTGGTTACGATGACCAACTTATCCTTTTCTTTTTATTCGTGGGTTTTATCGTTATTTTCCTTTTCCTTTTTGGAATTAATAAAATTTGGTGGCGACTCTGTTGTATTTCGAGTGCGCGATTACGCTCGAGTATTTTTTACCGCTACAGAGAGTGGCGACTCTGCTGGGGATTATCCTAAGAGAGTCAACCCTAGTTTAGTTTGTTTTTTATTTGAGTGTCTGATTTTGTTTGTTTATTCTTGTGTTCTTTATGCTTACTCTTATGTTCTTTATGCTTACTCTTATGTTCTTTATGTTTACTCTTGTGTTATTTACTATTGCTTTACTTTTTATTTATTTTTGTATATACTCATTTGTGGGTATGGGAATGATATTTGAGTGAAGCTCTCAACCCGAGCTTTTGAAAAATAAGAGAAAAAAACATAAGTTAGGAAGTGGTTGTGTAGTGTTAGTCCCCAAGGTGAACACCTTGAATGGCTAATACGAAAACCCCACTTGGAGGAGACTTATTCATGAAATTTGTCATAAGATGGTTCTCCCGTCGCATGAAAGAAATCTGATTTGGTCGTTAACTCCAAGGACCTTTAGAACCCGTTTCATCTGTAGAGGTTATGTTTCGATCCCCAAGGTGCACACCTTGTATGATTGGTACGATAACCTCGCCTAGAGGATGCATATTCATGAAATTTTTCATAAGATGGTTCACCTATCGCATGATGAAATTCTGATCATGCTCAGATGCCTCTAGGAAACATTATATCCAAAAATATTTTGAAACTAACCTTGTGAGGGGATTCTTGGGTAAAGAACTTAGAATTGTCCTAACTTAAGGAAGCTTCCTCGATAGGTTGTTCTGTTACCATGATTTTCATCCAACATTGCATGACATTGCATATCATTTGTATCATGCATGCATGCTATGCAAGTACCTCATTCTGACTGTCTCTTCCAAATTGTCGCTATCAATCATCAAGCTGATTCCTCGACACATTGAACTAGAAGCATGTATATGAAGACTATGGAAGAACTTCAACAAGGCCAAGAGTCGTTAAGAATAGAAGTTATCCAATTGAAGAGCCAATATATCAGACATGACGGATCATCCTCGTCACTGATTATTTCACTAGGCCATGTTTCCTTACTGTTTGCAATTTCGCTGTTGGTATTGTGTGCTGCATTGAATGTTGTTTATTTTAGAATGTTAATTTTAATGAAATGAGCATTACATATTTGAATCAATCCATTTACATCCATTATGTGTTTTATCTTTAAAAAAACAAAAATATATCTCTTGTTCACTTTCTTTTTCAAGCTTTTGTTTATACAAATATTGGAGGGAGGATGATGAAAACGAAATACCCAAGTTGCTGAATTGTATGCTTTCAAATAGAACTTTGCTGATGATGTACATGAATTATTTCCATTCCTAAACACTGGAGAAATAAGGAAGTTAATCCCTCGTCAACCCCTTTGAGCATAGAAGTTGGTGTTTCTTTCTGTATGGAAACAAAGCCGCAATTTTAACCTAGGGCACGGTAGTTCTCAGTTAATTTATTTGTGCATTCAAATTCAAGTGAATCATTAAGTACACCTTTCAATAAGGGTTTCAATCAAAAGTGACCAATATGGTTATCAAGGCAGTCACTATCTTCCCAATGTCAAAAAAAATCAAAGGAAAAAAGCCTGCTAGGTCAAAACCTATAAAGGAGACCTAGGCAAAATTGAGACATCCCGCTGACTGTGATCTCAAATGAAGATAGTTCAGGAAAAAGTTAGGGATAATAAATAAAAAAGATAATTAATTAAATTCCTTGAACAACAATAAAACATTGTGCCTATCAAAAAGGAAGAAGTGACTGCCATCTCAAAAATTCCCTTGACTTATGAGTCATCATCATATGAATAGGTGCAATTCTGAAGCCTCTTGGAACCTGAATGCATAATTTGAATTAATTGAGCGTAGGATTGAAGATCATCACGAAGAATGGGGTGGGTACAAATAATTTTGAGCCTATATCCTTTGTTTCTAAAACCGTGAGCAAAGCCACGTTACAACCCTTAAAAGACCTAATTGAAGCAAGGTTTATTTTGAAAGCATACTACAACAAGGTTGCGTTAACCCGACTCCTAGCAGGGGCACGTTACTTCAAGATCTTTCAAGGAAGTTCAAATGTGGATAATAAGTGACGATTGGACTCGGTTGCTCAATCCTTTACCAAATGTTCAATCGTCACTTGTTATCTAACAAGGTTGCTCAATCCTTTACTAAAAGTCTGTCAATATCCTCTTTTACTAATGTGGATAACAAGTGACGATTGGACTCGCATCCTTTTGAATATTTTGGGTGAACAACGCGCTAGGTGCACACCTATGCTCAAAATGTTCACTAAACATCCCTTTAAAAAACACCTTCAATTTCATTCAAACTTTTTTGCCTTATGGCTTTTTCATCTTAAAATCTCTTTTTATAAACGAGACGCTTAGTCTATTTCAAATGCGAACATACTTCCACATGTGAAGATCGAACATCTTCCACTCAAATGCAATGATGGCCAAAATCTCATCTTACTCTTGATTTAGTCATCCATTCTTGTAATGATCTCTCATCCATGTGCGCGTAGTATTGTCTACATTTTGAAAGCGATCGAGTACCTCTCGCTAAAATTAACCAACAAAACTTTCGTGGTTCTTCGCTCGAACTACGATTGCTCTAACTTTCCCATTGCACGAGGGAATACGTAGGCACAAGACACAAACGTCTTGGCGAGCATAATAATAAAAAATCTTTTCTTTTTCTTCACAATAATAAAAAACCCTAAAAACCTTTTCTTTTATCTTTTCTCGATCAATAAGCAAAAGAACGCAAATATCACACTAACACTCAAACACGATACTAACTATATGAATTACTCATCTTTCAAGGAAGTTAAAACAGTCGAGAAACTTGATCAGTGATCCTAGCAGGGGCACGTTACTTCAAGATCTTGTTGTTCAAGACTTATACTAGGGCAAGTGTTCCCAACATTCATTTCAAGAACTGAAGCAACGATCAGTTAACAGTCAGTCAGTCAGGGGCGATCTTCTTCAGCAATACCCAAGCAGTTTATAAGTCCTTCTCAAAAGGATCATCAGTATGACAAAACCATGTTTAAGCATAGCAGAGTTGGCAGTGTTACCCGTGTTGAGGAATCAGAGTTCCAATCTTCCTTCACAAAAGAGTCTACCTCAGTTGTCATAACCGATTGCATTACATTGATCATTCACATAACATGCATAGAAAATTCAATATCATACATCGTAGCAAAATTCATACTCATTTACATTCTTTTGAGGTCCCGTTGTTATCAACATCTTACCTTGAGATCTAAGTCTAACTCACTTGGCATTTACCAAAGCTTTCTTCTTACATTCATCAGTACATTAGTTGATAATGTCAACTCTCTGTTATATTCATCTGTACATTAGCTGATAATGTCAACTCTTTGTTATATTCATCAGTACATTAGCTGATGTCGTTCACCCCTTGTTGCTATCATCAGTACATTAACTGATAATATGCACTTTCGTTTCCCGTCATTAGTACATTAGCTGATGCAAGATTTTCATCAGTACATTAGCTGATATCAGATGTCTCCTATTTTCTCTCATCAGTACATTAGCCGATGATTGATCATGGTTGTTTCCTCCTTATTAGTACAATAGCTGGTATAGGACTTCTCTTCGTCAGTACATTAACTGGCGTCAACCTCTTTCTTCTTTCCTTATCAGTACATTAACTGGTATAAGATTTCCTTTCGTTAGTACATTAGTTGATGAAAGTTCCCTCTTATTTCCCTCATCAGTACGTTAACTGATGCAAGTCGATTTGTTGCACATCCTCAGTATATTAACTGACGATATCATCCCTTTTCCCTCTTCAGTACATTAACTGGAGTCGTGTATACTTTTCGTCCTTTGTCAGTATATTAACTGATAATAGATCTCCTTTCCTTCAGTACATTAGCTGAAGTCGAAGTCGATATTCTCCTTTGCCTTCATCATACATTAGCTGATATAGGTCGTTGCTTTCATCCAAAGCTAGTAGTTGGATGTCATAATCCCCAATATAGTGTTTTTCACCACATTCAATGTCACTCTTGAATGTCTCTGATGTTTGTTGTCGTCTAATGCTACTCTTAGACGTTCCCATTATCTATTACCCATGGTTTTATCCTTCCTTTTCCAAGTATTCCTGAATATTCCTCGTCATCACGAGAGATAACCGAAAATACATTATTTTCCAAGCTGTATCTTTCAGTTACTCGTTTTCTTTTGTTATTCCCCACAGAGTTCTAAGTTTGTTTCATATCATATTGCATAAAAAAAAGTCCATGCATTACATCTCGTTTGCATAAAAAGGACAAAATTAGGTCTTTTTGTATTTAATTACCTTTCGCCATTGATACCACTAAGACTAAAGTCTTTCATGTATCTGCCTTGAGATAATTAAATAGGGGCATCTGTCGCACCCCAATTTTTGTCCTACCGATTCATTCATATGGCCATGTCATATTCATATTTCATGTGCATTCATAGCTTTCATTCGCATTTTCGCATGTTTTAATTTTTAGTTTAATTTCATTTAGAAAAAATATAAAAAAATTGGTTTTAGATCATTTAGTCTATTTATTTTTATTTAGGATTAATACTATTTTCTTTTTTATCTTTTTAGTTTAAATTCATTTTTAGTTTATTGTTAGTGGAAAAAAAAGAAGGTATAGTTTGGGCCCAATTTGCAAAAGCCCCATTTTATTTTTTTATTCTACTAACTTTAGTAAGTCAAACAAAAAGAAAAAAACAACAAGAGAAACGTCCAAAGCATCCTGCACCATTTTTTGCTCCCATTACACTCCAAAATTGTCATCAAAATGTTCATACAAACTGCAACATCAAAAAGTATTGAAATCAGATGCCACAATAAGACGAGAATCCATCGCGTGAGAACATGTTTTGTTTTTTCTTCTTCGTGAGAGTGAACAGAGTAAAGTGTGGATGAAATTGGAACATGGGCGGGTCTCTTTCTCTAGTAAGCTAGGGTTTTCCTTGTTTTATTCTATTGGGCCAGCAACCCAACAAACCCAAATCCGTTTTTTCTTTACACACACCCTCAATACCAGCGCACCCCGCCACATGTGTTGTTTTAATTCTGTTTTGGGCCTGCTCATTTTAGCCCAAACATTTTTGTTTGGTACATCCTTTTTATGTTTTTTTAGTCCATTTATTTCTTTATTATCGATTTTTTTATGGTGTTTACTACTTAGTTTAGGTTTTCTTTATTAATTCATTTAAAAATACAAAAGTATTTTATTTTAATATCAAAACATGTTAGTTTTATTGTCCATATTAAAAATTCAAAAAAACTTTAAATTACTCTTTCAATTCAAAGTCAATAAACCTTGGTCCAACGCCAAGTGGCTACAAATAATTTCTCGATCCAATGTCGAGTTTCTTCTTCACAAAAATCTTTTTAATCATACCGAAAGATCGAGTGACAAGGGTGAACACCTCTTGAATACCTCGATTCTTTTGAATCAAAACACATTAACAAAACCTTTTTAAAACCTTTCTTAATCAAATCAAGAGATCAAGTGACAAGGGGTGAACACCTCTGGAATACCTCGATTTTTTTGGATCAAAACATTAAATCAATTTCTTTCTTAAATCTTTTCTTAATCAAATCAAAGAGACTAAGTGACAAGAGGTGAACACCTCTTGAATATCTTTGGTCCTTTTAATCAAACAAGAGGTCAAGTGACAAGAGGTGAACACTTCTTGAATACCTTGATCTTTTGAATTAAAACACATTGATCAAATCAAGAGAACAAGTGACAAGGGGTGAACACCTCTTGAATACCTTGATCCCTTGAATCAAAACACATTAATTAAACAAGGACAACAAGTGACAATGGGACCCGCTCCTGTTGAATATCTTGGGTAAAGACGCGCTAGGTGAACACCTATCCACATGTGAAGACCGAACATCTTCCACTCGAATGCGATGATGGCCAAATTATCGTCTTACTCTTGATTTAGCCATCCATTCTTGTAATGATCTCTCATCCATGTGTGCGTAGTATTGTCTCCATTTTGAAAGCGATCGAGTACCTCTCGCTAAAATTAACCAACAAAACTTTCTTGGTTCTTCGCCCGAACTACGATTGCTCTGACTTTCCCATTGCACGAGGGAATACGTAGGCACAAGACACAAACGTCTTGGCGAGCATAATAATAAAAAATATTTTCTTTTTCTTCACAATAATAAAAAACCCTAAAAACCTTTTCTTTTATCTTTTCTCGATCAATAAGCAAAAGAACGCAAATATCACACTAACACTCAAACACGAAACTAACTAAATGGGTACCATCGAGTACGATGGATGTGAGGGGTGCTAATACCTTCCCCTCGCATAACCGACTCCCGAACCCTAATTTGGTTACGATGACCAACTTATCTTTTTCTTTTTATTCGTGGGTTTTATCGATATTTTCCTTTTCCTTTTTGGAATAAATAAAATATGGTGGCGACTCTGTTGTATTTCGAGTGGGCGATTACGCTCGAGTATTTTTTACAGCTACAATAGGCCATCAGTTCATCGTCCTAACAACATCAATTCATCATGTTATTCATACCTCATCAAACACTTCATATTACACACATCATCATCATAATAACATCAAATATCATAGTACACAGGTCAAGTAACGACATGACACAGTTAGTTCAACCTATAATAACAACATACTTATTGTTAATTCTTCGCGGGGCATCACTACCTCATCATAAGGAAGATACACATCATCATCCTAATAACATTGTATCATCATAACGAAAAACATAATTCAAGTTGCACTATGACCTGATTACGTTAATTCGTAACAAAGTACATACTTCCTATGTTAACACCACATAGTTCATCACTTAATCCTAATTCAAGCACTAGAAAATTGCATCCTATGAATCGTTTTAATATTTCATGGTATAGTTCATTGCGTTATCTTTCTAACGCTTCAAACGATGCACAAATCGGGGTTACGGTTAACAAGTTATGGCCTTAACAAAATCTGTCAAAAAATGGATGTTTTTCGGGTCCACTCAAGTCGACCCATGAGTTGGCTCAAGCCGAATTTTTGGTATGCGATGCACCGACGCATAGCCTCCTTAGGTTGATGCATCGCTGATTATGTCTCCCTCGGGTAAGCTCAGGTCGACCCTCCGGTCGACTCATACTGGGTGTTTTTCCTGCATGCGCCGACGCAAGGATTCTTCGAGTCGACACATAGCTGTATTATGCAAAAACATTCTGCGATTTTGTGTTTCTAGGTCTGCGATTTCTTGACCCCAAAACCCATTTTTTCATTAGTTTAGACCATTTTAAGCCTTCTAATACATGCCTAAATTATTGTTATCAACTACATCACCCTAACACACTTCTTATTAATTTATAGGATCAAAACCCCAAATTGATTCTTTCACATCAATTCATCACAAAATTCTAAAATCTTCATGTAATCACACATCACAAGATCATCATCATACCAATATAAAATCAACAACAACATTCATATGTGAAATCTATATAAAACACAAAGAAGATGAAATCAAAGGAAAACCTAAGAACATCAAAATAGAAATCAAAACCTCATTCCTATCTACTAATCATCATACCCAATTTTATATGGTTAGAACCCTATGTACCGCCTGTTTTTACTTTAATTATTTATGTTATTGTGTGTTATGTGAATTAATTGACAATTATGTGGATTATGTGATAACTATGTGTTTATTTGATTTTTATGTTATTTTATTTGGGAATTATTAGTAAATAGTATAAGTTAGAGATGCTATTAGTTATTGGGTCTACGTTGGTGTTAGTAATTGAGGGGTACTAATTAGAGCCCATTAGCATAATGAGAAAATAGTAAGGGTTTAACAAAAACAAGGAATCTAGAGAATTAGAGAGTTAGAAGCTTATTATGTGAAAATTGGGAAAAGAAGAGAAAGAAGAGTGAAGAGAAGGGGAGAATCCAAGGTTGAAGCTAAAGTTGTCTTCAATCCTAAACCTAAGGTAAGGGTGGGATTCTTACATGATAAGGGATTGTATGATGATGTTTAGGGTGGGGTTTTGATTCTATGCCTAGTATCCATGAATGTGTGTTTTAAATTGGGATGAAATTGAAATGTTAATCCATCAATGATGTGAAGATCTACCTTAAGATGATGATTCCATGCAAGATTGTGAGTGGGTATGTAAATAGCTGATGAATTAATGTGTGAATGTGAATGTCGGTGAAACCCTAACTTTGAGATGTTAAGAGAATCTATGAAATTACTTTATGTGTTATGATTTGATGTTTATCATTGACTCTATGTGTGTTTACGGTTATTTTCGGTAAACAACCGCTAGTCTTCCAAACTATAAAATATACTTTGGTTACTCGCAGGATCGACTAGATTGATCCTAGGACATAGTCAAAAAGTTTGTTATTTGTGATGAATTGGTTCATATTGGTTGGTTATTTGGTCTTCGATATAAAAATAAATAGATAAAATGTAAAGACTGACAATCACCTTGTTATACACGTAAATATAACTCTGGCGAAAGATGGAGTAAAGATAAACTTGCAAGAAATTTAGAATACAAGAATGTAAATTGCAGAAAGTAAATACTTCGAAGTAAGTTAAAACGAAAGATAAAATTGCAGGAATGGAAATGGCTGGAAAGTAACAAAAGATTGAAAAATATTGAAAAGATACTTGCATAAAGATGAATACAAACGTATTTAAAATGGTGGCGTCATACGTGTTAGAACAAGATTTGTTCTAATCAATTATCTTAGTTTTGATGATAACAATAATATGAATTTTGCTTAAGATAATATGGTACTCTAATCCAATGCAATTTCCCTTTCAGGAAATATATATAAAGAGTACGCATAATTCAGCGCTCAGAAGCTTTGTCTCAAAGGGTTCAGCATGCAACATCAGAACATGGTCTGGCAAGACATCAGAAGATGGTCGAAGCAGAATCAGAACATGGGTCTATGGAAGCATCAGAAGAACATGAGATCAGAAGCACTGAAGCTCAGAAGATGGTATCACGCTCAGAAGCACTTCAAGGTCAGAAGATCAGAAGATGCTATGCACCAAGCTGTTTGACTCTGATGATATTCAAATGTTGTATTCACAAACATCAGATCAGAAGGAAGTACAAGTGGCAGGCTACGCTGACTGACAAAAGGAACGTTAAAAGCTATTAAAGGCTACGTCAGTAGACACAGCGTGAACAAGGCTCGAGGTAGTTGACAAAAGCGTATAACATTAAATGCGATGCTGTACGGAACACGCAAAGCATTAAATGCATTCAACGGTCATCTTCTCCAACGCCTATAAATATGAAGTTCTGATGAGAAGCAAGGTTAACGATCCTGAACAAAACAACGCTTATTCAACTTGCTGAAACTCTGTTCAAATCTAAACTCAGAATCTTCATCTTCATCAAAGCTCACTACATTGCTGTTGTAATATATTAGTGAGATTAAGCTTAAACGTTAAGAGAAATATCACAGTTGTGATTATCGCTTTCAAGAAGCATTTGTAAACTCTTAGAATTGATTACATTAAGTTGTAAGGAACTAGAGTGATCGTGTTGATCAGAATACTCTAGGAAGTCTTAGGAGTGAACTAAGCAGATTGTAACTAGAGTGATCGTGTTGATCAGTAGACTCTAGAAAAGTCTTAGAGGGTATCTAAGCAGTTGTTCCTGGAGTGATCAGTGTGTGATCAGAAGACTCTGGAAGACTTAGTTGCTGACTAAGTGGAAAACCATTGTAATCCGTGCGATTAGTGGATTAAATCCTCAGTTGAGGTAAATAATCTCTGCGGGGGTGGACTGGAGTAGTTTAGTTAACAACGAACCAGGATAAAAATAACTGTGCAATTTATTTTTTATCTGTCAAGTTTTTAAAGCTACACTTATTCAAACCCCCCCTTTCTAAGTGTTTTTCTATCCTTCAATACGTACATTTCTCAGCGAACTCGTTCTCTTAACACTTGATACTTGAGTAATTTGTGAGTGATTTGTACAAAATGAACACACAGAATCCTAACATTAAGATCTTTATTTATACTAATTTCGACCCTAACGGTCCTATATTAACATGATGCCACGTTGCTCACATGCATACGCTTCGATTCCCTGGGGTGCCATCCGTCCTTGTTCGGTTACACAGACTATTTCGAAATTCAAATCCTCCCGCCTGAATCCTCATCTACATCTGACAAGGTTATACTAGACCGCCGGTATTTGATGGTGAAAACTTTGAATACAACGGTAACAATGGTTATACTAGACCGCCGGTATTTGATGGTGAAAACTTTGAATACTGGAAAGATAAACTGGAAAGTTACTTTCTGGGTCTAGATGGTGATCTATGGGATCTTCTGATGGATGGTTACAAACATCCTGTAAATGCCAGAGGCGTAAAGCTGACAAGGCAAGAAATGGATGATGATCAGAAAAAACTTTTCAGGAATCATCATAAATGCAGAACTGTTTTGCTGAATGCTATCTCTCATGCTGAGTATGAGAAGATATCTAACAGGGAAACGGCCTATGACATATATGAGTCCTTGAAAATGACTCATGAAGGAAATGCTCAAGTCAAGGAGACTAAAGCTCTAGCCTTAATCCAGAAGTATGAAGCCTTCAAGATGGAGGATGATGAAGACATTGAAAAGATGTTTTCAAGATTTCAAACTCTTACTGCTGGACTGAGAGTTCTTGACAAGGGATACACCAAGGCTGATCATGTAAAGAAGATCATCAGAAGCTTACCCAGAAGATGGGGTCCTATGGTGACTGCATTCAAGATTGCAAAGAACCTGAATGAAGTTTCTCTGGAAGAGCTCATAAGTGCCTTGAGAAGTCATGAAATAGAGCTGGACGCAAATGAGCCTCAAAAGAAAGGTAAGTCTATTGCATTAAAATCCAATATCAAGAAATGCACTAACGCTTTTCAGGTTAGAGAAGAAGATCCTGAAGAATCAGAATCTGAAGAAGAAGATGAACTGTCCCTGATCTCCAGAAGGCTAAATCAACTCTGGAAGACCAAGCAAAGGAAGTTCAGAGGCTTCAGAAGTTCAAAGAAATTTGAACGTGGAGAATCTTCTGATGACAGGAGATTTGACAAGAAGAAGGTCATGTGCTATGAATGCAATGAGCCTGGACACTACAAGAACGAATGTCCAAATCTTCAGAAGGAAAGTCCCAAGAAAAAGTTTCATAAGAAGAAAGGTCTTATGGCAACCTGGGATGAGTCAGAAGATGATTCTGAAGACGAGCAGGCCAATTGTGCGCTGATGGCGACAGAAGATGACGGATCAGAATCTACATCAGAATCAGATTCTGAAGAGATATCCTTGACTGCAAAAAGGACAAAGCACAACATGTCATGGTACCTGGACTCTGGATGCTCGCGACACATGACAGGAAGAAGGTCTATGTTCCAAGACCTGGTGCTTAAGTCTGGAGGAGAAGTCAAGTTTGGAGGAGATTAGAAGGGCAAGATAATTGGCTCTGGAACTATAAAGTCTGGTAACTCTCCTTTCATTTCTAATGTACTTCTTGTAGAAGGATTAACACATAACCTCTTATCTATCAGTCAATTGAGTGACAATGGTTATGATATAATCTTTAATCAAGAGTCTTGCAAGGCTGTAAATCAGAAGGATGGCTCAATCCTATTTACAGGCAAGAGGAAGAACAACATTTATAAGACAGATCTGCAAGATCTTATGAGTCAGAAGGTGACTTGTCTTATGTCTGTTTCTGAAGAGCAGTGGGTCTGGCACAGAAGATTAGGTCATGCTAGTTTGAGAAAGATTTCTCAGATTAACAAACTGAATCTGGTCAGAGGACTCCCTAATCTGAAATTCAAATCAGATGCTCTTTGTGAAGCATGTCAGAAGGGCAAGTTCTCCAAACCTGCATTCAAGTCCAAGAATGTTGTTTCTACCTCAAGGCCATTAGAACTCTTGCACATTGATCTGTTTGGCCCAGTCAAAACAGCATCTGTCAGAGGGAAGAAATATGGATTGGTCATCGTAGATGATTATAGCCGCTGGACATGGGTAAAATTCTTGAAACACAAGGATGAGACTCATTCAGTGTTCTTTGATTTCTGCATTCAGATTCAATCTGAAAAAGAGTGTAAAATCATAAAGGTCAGAAGTGATCATGGTGGTGAATTTGAGAACAGATCCTTTGAAGAGTTCTTCAAAGAAAATGGTATTGCCCATGATTTCTCTTGTCCTAGAACTCCACAGCAAAATGGGGTTGTAGAACGAAAGAATAAGACTCTGCAAGAAATGGCCAGAACCATGATCAATGAAACCAATATGGCTAAGCATTTCTGGGCAGAAGCAATAAACACTGCATGCTATATTCAGAATAGAATCTCTATCAGACCTATTCTAAATAAGACTCCTTATGAATTGTGGAAGAATAGAAAGCCCAACATTTCATATTTCCATCCTTTTGGATGTGTATGCTTTATTCTGAACACCAAAGATCATCTTGGCAAGTTTGATTCCAAAGCACAAAAATGTTTCCTTCTTGGATATTCTGAACGCTCAAAAGGCTACAGAGTATACAATACTGAAACATTGATTGTAGAAGAATCAATCAATATCAGGTTTGATGATAAGCTTGGTTCTGAAAAACCAAAGCAGTTTGATAATTTTGCAGATTGTGATATTGATATATCAGAAGTTGTTGAGCCAAGAAGCAACGCATCAGAAGCAGAGATTCTCAGAAGCAAAGAATCTGAAGATCAAGTATCAGCTTCTCTGGAGGATCTAAGCATTTCTGAAGAACCATCTGTCAGAAGATCATCCAGACTCATCTCTGGTCACTCAGAAGATGTCATTCTTGGAAAGAAGGATGATCCAATCAGAACAAGAGCATTCCTTAAGAACAATGCAGATTGTCAATTAGGTCTTGTATCTTTGATCGAGCCAACTTCTGTTGATCATGCTCTAGAAGATCCAGACTGGATAATTGCTATGCAAGAAGAACTGAATCAGTTTACAAGGAATGATGTTTGGGATCTTGTTCCTAGACCAGATGGATTCAATATAATTGGTACAAAATGGGTCTTCAGAAACAAGCTCAGTGAGAAAGGTGAAGTGGTAAGGAACAAAGCCAGACTGGTGGCTCAGGGTTATAGTCAGCAAGAAGGGATTGACTACACAGAAACCTTTGCACCAGTGGCCAGGTTAGAATCTATTCGTCTATTAATTTCTTTTGCCACTCAACATAACATCACTCTTTATCAGATGGATGTTAAGAGTGCCTTCTTAAATGGTTATATAGATGAAGAAGTTTATGTCCATCAACCTCCTGGTTTTGAAGACTCTATGTCTCCTAATCATGTTTTTAAACTTAAGAAATCATTGTATGGATTGAAACAGGCTCCCAGAGCTTGGTATGAACGCTTAAGTTCTTTCCTTCTAGATAATGATTTCACTAGAGGAAAAGTGGACACTACTCTCTTTTGTAAAACCTTTAAAAGGGATATTTTAATTTGTCAAATATATGTAGATGATATTATTTTTGGAACATCTAATGCTACACTTGGAAAGGAGTTTGCTAAGTCTATGCAGGCTGAGTTTGAAATGAGCATGATGGGAGAACTCAAGTATTTCCTCGGAATACAAATAAATCAAACATCAGAAGGAACGTATGTTCACCAAACCAAGTATGTGAAGGAACTTCTGAAGAAGTTTAATCTTCTAGACTGCAAAGAAGCCAAAACTCCTATGCATCCAACATGCATCCTAGGTAAGGATGAGGTAAGTAAGAAGGTAGATCAGAAGTTATACAGAGGTATGATTGGATCTCTTCTATATTTGACTGCTTCTAGACCTGACATTCTGTTTAGTGTTTGTTTGTGTGCTAGATTCCAATCAGATCCTAGAGAATCTCATTTAACTGCTGTTAAGAGAATTCTAAGGTATCTGAAAGGTACTACTAATGTTGGCTTAGTTTACAGAAAATCTAAAGAATACAACTTAGTAGGATTCTGCGATGCTGACTATGCTGGAGACAGAATTGAAAGAAAAAGTACTTCAGGAAGTTGCCAATTTCTCGGAAGTCATTTGATCTCTTGGTATAGCAAGAAGCAAGCAACTATTGCTCTATCAACAACAGAAGCAGAATATGTCGCTGCTGCTGGTTGTAGCACACAGATGCTCTGGATGAAGAGTCAGTTAGAAGATTATCAGATATTTGAGAGTAATATTCCTATATTCTGTGATAATACTTCTGCTATATGTTTATCTAAGAATCCTATTCTTCATTCAAAAGCTAAACATATTGAGATAAAACATCATTTCATAAGGGACTATGTTCAGAAGGGTGTTATATCTTTAAACTTTGTTGATACAGACCATCAATGGGCTGATATCTTTACAAAACCCCTGGCTGAAGATAGGTTTAAGTTCATTCTGAAGAACATCAGTATGGATTTATGCCCAGAATGAGAAGATGAGAAGTTCCTATGTATGAGTAACTTCTGAAATGAAAATGGATTATTTTTTATATATCAGAAGTTCTGATTAAAATCTTTTAGAAATTATGATTCGGTTATTACTAACGTTTCATTGTCTAAGTTGATTCAGAACCTCTTTTAAAGCAAAACAGCTGTTACGTTTTTATCTCGGGATGGTAAACCTGTCGTTACTATTCATGGATAAACGCGCGTGCAGTTGAAGGGACGCCGACCATAGGTAACTGTGCTAGTCACCTCATTTGTCTTTATTATCTCTCCTCACGTCACGTAACATTAAATGCTATTCATCATTCGTTTCACTTTATTTCCTTTTAAATACTCTTCAAACTCTTCTCTTTCCCTCTCATCTCTCTCTATCTCCTTGCATTCCTCATCAAGTTTTCCTCTCTCTCTCTTCCATATCAAACCCTACCTGTTCATTGTTCTGCAAACCCATCATGAACTCTTCATCAAGCCCAGGAAATAATGAAAATGATCAAAACAACAAAAGAAAAGCTGTTGAAACATCACCTTCCAAACCCAAAAAGATCAAAATCACCTATGATCCTCTCAAGGTGAATCCATTCGAAGCAATGTTGTCTGGAAACTATTCTAGACGTGTGTTTCATCCTCCTGGTGAAAGCCCTCCATCATCTCCATCTTCTTCCTCATCTTTCGACCTTCAAGACTCAGCTTCTTCTTCATCTAACCTTTCCTCTCCCTTAATCTCTTCTGAAGAAATCTCTTCATCTTCACCCACTGAGAATGTTGTCTCTGGTAAAGATGGTGGAAGATCTGTATCAGGACCAAGTCTCCCTGATCCCTCGCCTGAAAGCCCAAGAAGCAGTCAATGAGGCGTTTCACTCCTTCATGGCATGCTGGCACAGACGTTGTCTTAGCTAGGGTCCTAGGATTTGGTCTTAGTAGTTTTATTTTCCTTGTTACATCTGCTTGTTAAACATCTTCTTGTAATCCTTGTTTGATTATCAATGAAAAATTTTCTTTGCTTTTACATTCCAGTGACTCTATTTGTCGTTTTATGCATCTAATTCTTTTGAAATATTCTTTTTGATGTTATGACAAAAAGGGGGAGAAGATAAATGATAAATGATTTGATTAATCTATCAGTTGCTGGGTAAAGCTCCCACACATTCACTAACAAGAACTGCAAGTTCTATATGGTTTAAGTGTTTTGCAGGTATACTGAAGAGAATCTTCAAAGCAAACACAAGAAGCAAAACCATGGAAACTGAAGCAAGCTGAGTGCTGTCAAGCTTCAGAAATCAGAAGCAAGAAAGAAGAATGAATCAGAAGCACTGATAATAGAATTTGATCTATATTTGTCTATTCACTCTGACAAAATTCTATTTGCTCTGATACATATAATGTTATGGCTCTGATACATTATTTGCTCTGATTCAGCCTATATGGCTCTGATTCATATAATGTGTTCAAACATACACTTTATATTCTAACTCGTTCATGCTGACTTTTGTCGTTTAGTTTTTGTTCTGTAACATTTCAGGATGTAGAGATGCTCAGATGATGCTCTGGTACATTCAACAATGTTCTGATACAAATCTAGCATGAAGTGATGTTGGTAGAAATTCAAAGCTCTGAAGCTATCCGAGGGAAGCAGAAATCAGAAGCTGCGAATGTTCTAAAGATCCAGAAAATTCAAGTTCTGAAGCTGTCCTGAATGGAAGCAGAAATCAGAAGCTGTGAATGTTCAGAAGATCAAAGAAATTCAAGTTCTGAAGCTGTCCTAGATGGAAGCAGGAATCAGAAGCTGTGAGTGTTCTAAGGATCTAAGGAAATTCTAGTTCTGAAGCTGTCGTATGGAAGCAGAAGTCAGAAGCTATGAATTCTCTGAAGACAAGAAGCTTATATGATCGTCTCTACCGAAATAATCAGGGAAGTCTTTTATTAAAGTTCTTCGTGTATTTATTTCAGGGGGAGATTATTTATCTCAGGGGGAGATTGTTAATCTCAGGGGGAGACATATTCATATGCTTATGCTATAGCTGTGTAATTTGTCTTTTGCCTTCTATTCTTTCTGATCGCAAATTCATATCATTTATATATGTTTTTGTCATCATCAAAAAGGGGGAGATTGTTAGAACAAGATTTGTTCTGATCAATTATCTTAGTTTTGATGATAACAATAATATGAATTTTGCTTAAGATAATATGGTACTCTAATCCAATGCAATTTCCCTTTCAGGAAATATATATAAAGAGTACGCATAATTCAGCGCTCAGAAGCTTTGTCTCAAAGGGTTCAGCATGCAACATCAGAACATGGTCTGGCAAGACATCAGAAGATGGTCGAAGCAGAATCAGAACATGGGTCTATGGAAGCATCAGAAGAACATGAGATCAGAAGCACTGAAGCTCAGAAGATGGTATCACGCTCAGAAGCACTTCAAGGTCAGAAGATCAGAAGATGCTATGCACCAAGCTGTTTGACTCTGATGATATTCAAATGTTGTATTCACAAACATCAGATCAGAAGGAAGTACAAGTGGCAGGCTACGCTGACTGACAAAAGGAACGTTAAAAGCTATTAAAGGCTACGTCAGTAGACACAGCGTGAACAAGGCTCGAGGTAGTTGACAAAAGCGTATAACATTAAATGCGATGCTGTACGGAACACGCAAAGCATTAAATGCATTCAACGGTCATCTTCTCCAACGCCTATAAATATGAAGTTCTGATGAGAAGCAAGGTTAACGATCCTGAACAAAACAACGCTTATTCAACTTGCTGAAACTCTGTTCAAATCTAAACTCAGAATCTTCATCTTCATCAAAGCTCACTACATTGCTGTTGTAATATATTAGTGAGATTAAGCTTAAACGTTAAGAGAAATATCACAGTTGTGATTATCGCTTTCAAGAAGCATTTGTAAACTCTTAGAATTGATTACATTAAGTTGTAAGGAACTAGAGTGATCGTGTTGATCAGAATACTCTAGGAAGTCTTAGGAGTGAACTAAGCAGATTGTAACTAGAGTGATCGTGTTGATCAGTAGACTCTAGAAAAGTCTTAGAGGGTATCTAAGCAGTTGTTCCTGGAGTGATCAGCGTGTGATCAGAAGACTCTGGAAGACTTAGTTGCTGACTAAGTGGAAAACCATTGTAATCCGTGCGATTAGTGGATTAAATCCTCAGTTGAGGTAAATCATCTCTGCGGGGGTGGACTGGAGTAGTTTAGTTAACAACGAACCAGGATAAAAATAACTGTGCAATTTATTTTTTATCTGTCAAGTTTTTAAAGCTACACTTATTCAAACCCCCCCTTTCTAAGTGTTTTTCTATCCTTCAATACGTACATTTCTCAGCGAACTCGTTCTCTTAACACTTGATACTTGAGTAATTTGTGAGTGATTTGTACAAAATGAACACACGGAATCCTAACATTAAGATCTTTATTTATACTAATTTCGACCCTAACGGTCCTATATTAACATGATGCCACGTTGCTCACATGCATACGCTTCGATTCCCTGGGGTGCCATCCGTCCTTGTTCGGTTACACAGACTATTTCGAAATTCAAATCCTCCCGCCTGAATCCTCTTTCGATACGTGGCAACGTGATCAAAACCGATAATGCTACGAAAACACACCAAGCTTCAGTACCCTTCGTATTTCGCAAAAACGCTTAAGTCTTAAAGACAATTCACTTCAAATTAACTCCAATTCCTATTATCTTTATTCCAACTTAAACAACATCCTCGAATCATGGCGATCAGTAGCCATTTTTATTCTCAGAAATGTTCATCAGAAACCATTCTTCTTCGAACTCTAATCCTTCAAAGAATATTTTCTCTAAACGAAATCTCCAGCTGTCATACCCCAAAATTTGCCCATCACATTTTCATACTCATACTCATTCTCAAGGAAATTTTATTCTCTACAACTTTGATGTTGGGCCCAAGGTCAAGAAATGCTTCCGCATAAGAGATACGAGCCAATACATTACAGGTCCTTCTAGAAGATCGCAAAAGCTTTTTTTTGTCAGGAACAATATCATCAAGATAAAATCTCCAAATGAAAAATATGTTCCAAAGTGGCTTGAAGAAGACATCTTAGACTTTCCAAAAAGTCCTAGAACATCTCCATCTTAGAAAAATTGAGAGAGTTATGGCTTGCGCAAGTTGGGCAAAATTGAGAAAATGCATGAAGTGCAAAGTGAATATTTTTGGTCTTTTGAGCCCATGGGCCTAATTCTTGGTTCTTAAACTTAATCCTAAACTCATCCATGACCCATAGGTCCTTATATTCATTTTTATTATTTTTATTTATTTTTATTTTGAATTTAATCACTTAAATCCAAATTAAATGCAATGAAATAATTAAAGTAATCAAAGATTTGATTGAGATTAAATTTCTATAAAATTTTGAGGAATATATTGACATAAAAACAAGAGAATTTCGTGGAGAGAGAAGGAGATATGGTTGGAAATAAAATAGCATGATTTGCATGATTTTTCAATCAAATATTCTCTCATCCAATCTTGGTTTTTTTGGGGCTCTCTTTGACCTAAATTCCAAGCATTATATATACCTTTCTGCATATAAGGGCACAAAAGGAGGAGGAGAAAACTAGGGTTACAAGTTTCTAAAACTCTTAAAAAACTAGGGCAAGAAAGAATTCTCGCGACAGACCTCTCCAGAGCTTTTTGACCATTCAATCTTGTTCTTGAGGTAAGAAAAGGTAAGAATCATACCTTGTACAACCCCCATGCTCATCACATAGCTATATACGCATTCATACTTTTCAAAGCGTGTGCATTATCGTTTTTTAAGTTATGGTTTGTTTCAATTAAAACTAATATCACTAATTTGTTTGTATGGTGTTTTAGAGTCGATTTGACTACTCACTTACAGTTTTTGATGGTCGGAGCAGTGATTACCATGGTTACGGCATATCATTTATGTTGTCTCGGACCCAATGATGCAGTGATTTTCAGGGAAAACTAGGACCATATTTGAAATTAGGGGAAGATTTTAAGTTGATATGGGCGCTTAGTTTTTGTTTAGGGGTCGTTGTTTCTTATTTTCGATGAGATGCAGGTTTGCTACGAACTGCTCGCAGCTAAACAGTAGCAGAATTTTGCAGCTATTTTTGTGTGCAGGTTAAGAGGTTGAAGACGATACGCGTGGAGTCGCACGGTTGGCCAGTCAACTAAAGCAGTCTCTCTCTTCCACTAACACCACGCGTGGCAACCATCTGTTTGTTGGTCAAAATTCCAACTCCTCTCTCATGCCCTGATTGGTTCGTTCCATAGTTGTGGGGCCATGCCGATTCCTTTTTTTTGACTTTTCTATAAAATTATAATTTCATATATTATGTTTATTTGGTAAATAAGTAACATCGAATCAAATACATCACAACTGGCAGAAGGCAATGGGTGTTAACCTTGAAGGCCAGGTGTGTTACGTTTTTATTTTTGGTTTTTCTTTGTTTCAGATCCAGTGCATGCAGCTATATACATTAATAATACGCATCCAGATTCTGACCGACGGATCTCCAACTAGCTCATATCTGATGGATCAAAACGCTGCTCCATCGTACACACTCACAAGCTGCCCACACAGAATCCCACGCCCAACTAAGTTTTCTAACTCTTTTTATTTATTTGTTTTTTTATTACATAATTCTTCTTTTATTTATTTTCTTTTTCTCTTTTTATTAATTTTTTTTAAATCTCTTTAGCATTTACTAAAATTATTTTCTTATAATGTTATTTTTATAATTATTTATTTTAATCGAAAATTCGATTTTTCTATAATTTTATCTATAATTGTTTTTTTAACAATAAGAATTACGTTGTTTGCCTTATACGGTCGACTGGCCTTTGTTTATTGATTTGTCATTTTTTGCCCTTTCAAGGTTTGTTTTTGCCTTACCCTTTTTTTTTGTTTGCCTCAATTATTACTGTTTAATTTTCGATCTGCCACGTTATAATTATTGAGAACTTTAATGCACTAACGCATTTTTTCTTTATGCCCAATTTTCAGGGTTAATCAAAGATCTTTCAGCCACGCGCCATCAGATCAAAAGAGCTAAGTTTCTAACTCTTTCTTTATCATTTTAATTTTTATTTCACCTCTTGATTAAAATAGGGCTTATGTTAATAGTCAATGGATCTATAACACGCTAATCCTTATTTATTTTCCCTTTAATTTTCAGGGTTCGAGGAAGATCAAGACATCCAAGATATTTAAGTTAATTATTTATCCCTCTTATTTTCTGCTTTTATTCCCCTTTCCCCGCAGGTGTTTATTGTAATAGCGTAAGACTTTTAATTTCTGCCTTTAATTTCTGCTTATTTTAAACTGCGTGGTTAGTAAAATAGGGAGTGCAACCATGAGTTGAACATAGATCACTAATTTTCAAGATAAATGTAATCGAAGTTAACCACGTGATTGTGCACACACACACCTTTAGGGTAATCCCTCTTGTTGTCTTTGTTGCCTGTTGCCTTATGATTCTGCTGCCTCTAATTTTACTAAAAATAGTCAAGTCCCTCGATTCCGAGGATACCTAAAGCAAGGTTGCCTATAGAGATTAAAAATCATCTAGTCCCTCGATGTTGCCTCGGAAAATAAGATGATTGTCCTATTGCTAAGGTATCCTCGCATGATGCCTAAAAAGATTAATGACTATGATATCCTTCCCTTAGATTACCTGCCCTCTTTATGGCAAGGGACAGTCTTATGGCGAACGATATCTCGATGACCCTTTAACATCCAATTGAAAGACTTCCTGCCCTCTCATGGTATGTGTAATACGGTGAACTGACTTTATTTGAAATGTTGCGGATAGCAAGAGTCGCCACCAACTTTTATTTTATCCAAATATCAGAAAGGCTAAAAGAACAGGAAAAAACCTTTTAAATAAAAACTGAGTTCGGGGGGTAATTATGCAAAGGGAAGGTGTAAGGCACCTTTTGCATCCATGGTTTTCCATGGGTTCTTAATTGCTTTTCTCTTTGAAGAAAAAGTGTAGAAATGAAATAAGACTTTAGCTTGTAAATAAGCGTCGCTTTTTGAAGATTTTTGAGAAAAGGGTAGAAAAAGATTTTAAACCAGAGCATGCAATTAAGGGCAAATTACCTGGTTAGATGAAAAATGTTCTTTAGCCTTTCAGGGTGAAAGGGTCTATCCATGCCATAAGAGGGCAGAAAGCCTTTCATTTGGATGTTAAAGGGTCATCGAATTATCGCTCGCCATAAGACTGTCCCATGCCATAAAGGGGGAGGTAGTCTAAGGGAAGGATCATAATAGCCTTCTTCGTTAGGTAACTAGAGGATACCTCAGCACTTCGTAGGCAACTTCGAGGGACGAGGTCATATTTGGCGAATCGAAGGCAGCATCATTAGGGACTTATGACCTTGAGAATGAACTGAGGGCAACATTGCTGAGGTATCCTCGTATTCGAGGGACAAGGCTGTTCTGCAAAAAACACAAGGCAACAGGCGAAAGGCAACAGGCAACAAGAGAGGTACCATAAAAGGTGTGTGGGTGCAACAATCACATGATCAGATTCAATTATAATTTATCTTGTAATTAAGTGATTCTAGATTCAGTTCAAAGTTATCACTCCCTAGGATTACTAACCATGCATAAATATAAACAGTATTAAGTGCCTTCTGTAACACCCCTCTAATAACCTGCGACAGTTAAATAATTATTAATCAGAGTAAACATGCAAGAGGTGTCACAATTCATAAAATGAAGAAAACACACGTCGGTACATATCATGCATCCACTAAAAACATCTGTAATTATAACTCATTAAGCAAAACATGTTTACACAGCGGAATTAATTCATCAAGTCAACATTCATCAATAATGTATCAGACTTCAAACATCATAAACAAATACAAATAGAGTTATAATCAGAACTCTAAAAACAAAATGTTCCCAGTGCTACATCTATCAGAGCATGACACCGACACAATACTAAAAACCGACTTATGAGCTAGTCCTCACCAAGTCACGCCGCTATCCTCAATCTGAAAAATGACAACAAGTAAGGGTGAGTCTCATCACAGTTAACCAATGTTATTGCATCATAAATAATAACATTTCATAGTTATATCATTCACCAAATTGTTTCACATCCAGACAAAACGTCATTCACACATCCACAGATAAACGGACAAGTCATCATATAGCATATATCATCATGCTATAAACAAATCATGCACATGTATGAAACTGACACTATGCATGTGGTACCAAATCATCACCAGTGGAAATCATCCACCGACCGATCTATCATCATCCAGATACGGCCCTGCCAGCACAAATTCCACACAATGGGAATTCTGCCATACACTGAAATCCTCTCATCATCTAGGATTCAGTCCTCATCAATGTTTATGAATGCATGTAACATATATATAACATACTTTCATCATCACACTATGAGTAGCATCATCTATACTCATTTCATCATCATCATCATCATCATTATTAGGCATGTTTATATATACAGTCACATCATTCAAATACAATTAAACCATCAGTAAACCAAACTATCACACTATAAGGTTCACTCATCCTCAAACGGCACACAAAACAGGCCTACAGATCGAAAGTTATGCGTCATTAAACTTTCCAAAAAAATCACAAAACAGGAATTTGCACTCACAGCGACCATACGCGTATCATAATGACCATACGCATCTATACGCGTATCACTAAGTTCCAAACGCGTATCATACGCATTTCAACATACCAGGTTTTGCCCAAAAGCAACCTCATACGCATATCAGTCTTGCCATACGCGTATCTGTGGACCTCCGTTTTTTAATCCGGGCCATACCTCTGTTCTGTAGAGGTACGTGAACTGACTCTTTTTTATCGCTTAATGCTTTCGCATTTTTGAAAATTCACAGAGTCGCCACCGACCTTTTATTTTATCCAATTAAGGAAAGGTTTATAAAAGACACAGAAAAAAGACCTTTAAGAAATTCTGGGTAAGGGGGTAGGTTATACAAAAGGAAGGTGTTAGCACCCTTTGTATCCATGGTTATCCATGGGCTCTTAAGTTTGCTTAGCTCACTTGTTTTTCGATCACTTTTCAATTGCTCTGAAATTGCTCATATGTGGTTCCAAATACTTTTGTAAATTGAATTTTGTAATGATCCGTGTGTGGATGTATACAAAATGCTTGTTTATCTTTCGAAAGATGTTTTTGAAAAGAACGTTAACTTTGTAATAATCCGTGTTTGGATGTATACAAAGTATTGCCTTTTTTGAAAGTTTTGAAAAAACAACAGTGTATGAGAATTTTGTTTGTTTTGATTTGAGCAAGCAAACTAGGAGGTCTACCCTGAGTTGTAAGGTCTTTATCCCATTTCCTTTAAAAATCTATCCTTTCACCGGATATAAAAGCAAGGTTCGATTTTGTACTCAAAACAGTAGAATTTGACTTTGATTTTGAAAGAATGAGAAGGGTATTACCTGAAGAGGTGCAAGTGTGATTGTGATTGGATTCAGATATTTATCTTTGAAGTTAGTGTTCTAACGGTTCAATTTTATCTTTGACATACACGCAGTTTATATATATGCGGGAAATTAAAATGCGGAAATGTAAAGTGCGGAAAGTAAATCTACGCTATTACATCGATTGTGCAGGAAATGTAAACTAGCCTATTTACATGAATTTGACATCCTATACATTTATCTAGGAATTTAAATTGCAAAAAAAATAAAAGGGCATGTTTTTGGATTTTTTATGGTGGATTTTAATTATAATTAATGCATGATTAATTAAATTAAAATGAAGAAAAAAGATGAAAATAAATTTAAACCTAGAATTTTAAGTTTAAAATATGTACAAAATTTTCAGGTTTAAGATAATTGAACAGGGGCAGCTGTCATACCCCAAAATTTGCCCACAGTATTTCTCTTATTCAAGCTTCAAGTCCATATGCAAAAGCTCATAAACACACTCTCCTATACAAAAGCTCTGAACTAGGGTTTGATTAATTCGATGGAAAATCATTGAATCAATGGCTCAAGGTGGTTCCATAGGGTCACTAACATCCCAAAGTATCTCCATATAAAATTTCAAGTCAAACAGAGCAAATTTAGTCCCTCAAATCCTGATTAGGTCAACAGTCGACTCTCAAGGGCAAAACAGTCATTTCAAGTCAATATATAGTCAAAACTCAAGATATTTGGTCAACAACATCCTCATAACCCTAAAATCATCATTTGATCAAGGGTTGATCATGATGATGCAAGGAAAGATCAGAGAAGTCAAAAGTCAAGAGTTACTATTTTGGGCATGAACTAAAAAAAGTCAACCAAACTTTGAAAATTCACCAAATATTCATACTTCATCAGAAAAATTCCCACTAAAGCTCATTGTGAAGAGAATTCATTCCTCTATCCAATGGTCCAAGAATCAGAGCCCATAGGTCAATGGTTTAAGAGATATGGCTTCATACATTATAGGTCCTTTTCAAAAGTCAACAAAAAGACACCTTCTTCAAAAGGTCATAAAATGAGAATGAAAAATGATTTTGAAATGGAACCAAAGACATTGGTTAGAGGACACTCTAAGGTTTCTAGAATGTCTTAGAACACCTCTAAATCCCAAAAACGGAGGGAGATAGGCCTTGTCAAAGTTGGACTATTTTGGAGGGGAAAATATGAAGAAACTTGAAACTTTTTGTAAATGGGCCCATATTTTTTAGATCGAAACTTCTTCCTTATGATATTAGGGGCCCATAAATCATTAGCCACGGATTTAATTGGTTTAAAATAATTTTATAGAATTTTTTATTCATTTAAAATTCAATAAAATTAAAGAAAATCAAAAGATTGAAAAGAAAATTTGTTTAGAATCAAATCTAATCACAATTATGTTTCATTATATATATATTTTCGTGCAAAATAAATGTGTGAAGAAAAGATTGAGTTTGGATCAAATTAGAAACATATCTTCCAAAATTTTCAATCAAATTTTCTTAAATAGAAATCAAGGATTTATCAAGATTCTCCTCAATTTTATTGACCTAATACCTTCCTCTATAAGTACCCAAGCATTGCAGAGCCCTAGGGTTACAAGTTTGCTGCAGAAAAGAACCCTACTCGAGCTTCAAAGTTCATAAAAATCCCAAACTCGAATTTTGCATTAGAGGACGATTCAAAGCATTTGATCAATCCAAACACGTTCCTGGATCATCATTGAGTGAATCCCAATCGCTTTCAAGCATTGAGGCATCAAGAACAAAGCACTGTGAGTCATTCTTTGTCCGATTCTAATCTTCTTCGATTGCATTATTTCCAGCATCCATATCATAATCTAATTGCTTATTCGTGTTTAGAATGTTGTCTTTATCGTTTCTGGAAACTTTGGTGCGTTATTGTGTTGTCATGGACAATATGCCATAATCAAATGTTAGGGTTCGTTTTAGGCTTTTTCTGTACAGGGGTTTCTATGCCAAATTGAGGCCAGGGTTGAATTCACGAGATCCATACGAGTTTAACAATGGCCTCGCGAAACATTTTTGCGCATGATTGGACATATTCGTAAGAGCAGGGTTGTAGCTATGGTTTGTGTCCGTTGGTAAAGGTCTGAACCAGAGCTAATACAACGGTTAGGGGAAGAAGACGATGACGCGTCGCTCTCCCATTGGTGGCCATGTGCGCGCGTTTCAAATTGGAAGCAGGTGGATCCTGTGGATTAAGACGCAAGAGAATCCATACACCCTCATTCATCCGACCGTCAGATTCCACTCAGTGATCAGTCCAACGCGCCAGATCGTGCGAGACCACCATGGATGTTCACGCGCGTACACATAGGATCAAAAGTTAAGGATTTTCTAATTTTTTTTTATTTTTTATTGCATAACCTTTTATTTTTCTTTATATAATATATATTTATTGTTTAAATTTTTTTTCTTCTTTCTCTATTATATAAGAGATATTGTATATTTCCATCTCAAAATTTTTTCCTTTTTCCATAATAAATGTTTGATTATTTATTTCATTTTATATACTTATTTTATTTATGTAAATTACGTTTATTACTTCTATTTATTCAAAATTTATATCTATTCCAAAAAATTCATAAAAATAATTTTTGCACTCGATTTTATTTTGTTTTTCCGATTTAATTAATTAGGTCGCGAGACCAATAATTAATTAAATCATTTATATTTTCTTATTTAAATTCGTACCCTAATCAGGGTTTACGAAGATCATGCCCTACACTGATTATTTCTTTTCTATGCCTTTTCAGGGTTAGCAATATGATTACTCCCGACTACGTGCCTGACTCAAAAACCCGAAGTTAAGTACTCTATTTAATTTAATTTAACTTTCTATTTTTGTTTATTTTTAATATTAGGGTTTGTTTCGCCTTCATCCCTTTTCTGCCTTGCCTTTCAGGGTTCACCTCTGAGCAACCTCCGACTCTAACCATCTCAGATCAAATCCAAATCGAAGCTAAGTATTATTTATTATCCATTATTAATTTATTTATCTTTTATTTTATTAGAGTTAACCCTAATTGTTCTCGAACCGATAATGCACTCACCCTCTTTTGTTTGCCATTTTTCTTTCTTTCAGGGTTTGTCAAATGCCAAAGCTACGTCATTGGTAACCCTAAACCTCATTTTATTTTATGCTTTTTATTATTATTACTTGTGTCAAACCCTGATAAGGGATCCACTAGTTACAATTTCCCGCCCCCATTATTGCTTTATATTATTATATATTGCGTGGTTAGTAATCTTAGGGAGTGCAAGCCTTAAACTGAATTAGAATAACTAATTAAAAGATAAATATCTGAATATAATCACGTGATTGTTGCACACACGCACCCTTTGGGGTAACTTCTCTGTTGCCTTGTTGCCTTGTTGCCTGTTGCCTTTGTGTTTTTGCAGAATAAGCCACGTCCCTCGAATTCGAAGATACCTCAGCCATGTTGCCTCGAATAAAGGTTATGAGACCCTAAAAATGATGCTGCCTTCAATACACTAACATGACCTCGACCCTCGGAAGTTGCCTACGAATAAGGCTGAGGTATCTTCTGGCTGCCTACGAAAATGGCTTATTCTGATCCTTGCCTTAGACTACCTGCCCTTCTATGGCATGGGACAGTCTTATGGCAAAGGATGCTTCGATGACCCTTCAACCTCCAAACGAAAGGCTTCCTGCCCTCTTATGGCAAGGATAGACCCTTTCATTCTGAAAGGCTAAAAAGAGACCTATCATCTGAGTTTAAGGTAATTGCCCCTAATTGCCTTGCAATGCTCATCTTTAATATTCTTTCTCACAATTCTTCGAAAACTGGCTACGCTCATTTACGAGCTAAAGTCCACTTTTTTCTTCCATCTACTTTTTTTCTAAAAACAAACGAGCAAGCAAAGCAATTAAGAGCCCATGGAAAACCATGGATGCAAAGGGTGCCTTACACCTTCCCTTTGCATAAATTACCCCCCGAACTTAGATTTCTTTTAAAAGGTTTTTTCTGTTTCTTTTTACCTTTCCGAATATTGTTTGGATAAAGTAAAAGTCGGTGGCGACTCATGCTTAACCGCGACATTTTGATCGATAAAAAGTCAGTTCACCGTATTACAGAACTGGCGACTCTGCTGGGGACTTATTTCGATTAAAAGAGGGGTTACCTTAAAAGTTTAGGATCACTTAATTGTATTCTATTGTTTGCTTTGCCTGCTTTATTTTTCAGGGTTGTTTTGAGAATTAACTGAAGGACGAATCCTACACCCGGATTCAAGTACACTTAAGATTATGAGTGGCATAGTCATGGCGACCTCTTTCACATATGTGGGAGATGAGTCAATATGAAGTTCACACTTGAGTTAGGACTCCATAGCATATGCACACCTTTCTCAAATGAGGGGGGTCTATGTATGTGTCTGTGGGTGCGCCGGAGCTCAAGGACCTTTAGTTACCCTTAACCCATCCTGGCCTTTAGGAACGTAGTGGGGGGACTACTCTTGACAAATGTTAAGAACTAGTCGCTACCCGATGCTACAATTCAGATAGGTTCTTTCTCAAAGTATCATTGCATGGTGCAAATGCATCATGTCCGAGGGTGCTTTAGAAGGGCTTACAATTCTGGATAACTTGTAGAACCTGTTGCTGAAATCTCCTTATCCATAGAAATGCCCTTGGGAAGGACACCTGATCTAAACTCCATGCAAGCGTTAAGCCAAAAATTGTGTGATTTGTATGGATTTGTTTTTCTGTGATGCATCATGCATACATGCATTCATGACATGGCTAACTCATCTCAAGGAGAAAAAAAGGTCTTTTAACCATAATTTGTTTTGTAGGTTATTTAAATAATGGGAATCCTAATCAGAAAACCTTTCTTCCTCAACTTCAAGAAAGTACCTACTGCATTAAGACTCTTATGTGATGATATTACTGGTTCTCTTGTTCTTTCTGAATCTCTCAACAAACTGATGAGTTTAATGCGAACCAAAGTGGATGAAGCTCTCCTCAACTCTATGATGCAATTTTATGATCCTCTTCTCCATTGCTTCACTTATAGAGATTTTCAACTGGTACCTACATTGGAAGAATTCTATTACATAATGGACATGCCCATACCTGATCAAATCCCTTACACTGGTGAGGAAGGAGGTCCTAAGTTGGAAGACATTGCTGCTGCTCTATACCTACCAAGATCAGAAATTAACAAAGTTTGGATCAACAAAAGAGACTACTCTGGGATACCTGTGGATTTCTTGATCGAGAAAGCTAAGATCTTTGCTAAAGCTTTAAGCATGGATGCCTTGGAAAGTGTTCTAACCCTGTTGATATATGGACAAGTTCTTTTTCACCGCTGCGACAAAGTTGTTGATAGGGCTGCTATCAAAATCTTCCTTAGCAAGAATCCTGTTCCTACTCTACTTGGTGATTTATTGCATTCCATCAACGCTAGAGTGACAAAGAGACGAGGTTGTGTTCTAGGGTGCATCCCTCTCTTACATAGGTGGTTTATTTCTCACTTACCCCGATCCTCAATAAAGAATGAAGAAGGTTTGACTTGGATTCAAAGGATTATGGAGCTTTCATACGACGACATCATTTGGTATCCAAAGAAATTCGAAGGATTTCAGTTATATGACCGCTGCGGAGAGTTCCCTAATGTGCCTCTTCTTGGCATCCATGGAGGAATTACCTATAACCCTATACTTGCTCGACATCAGTTTGGTTTTGCTTTGAAAGATAAGCCCCGCTCCATATATCTTAGTGCGGAAGATTTTGACTATGGTTCAGATACAACTGAAAAGAAGAATCGCTTCATTAAAGCTTGGTATGAAGTAAAAAAGGTGGGTGCAAGAGAATTAGGAATGAGGATCGATACTCCTTCAGATCTTTACTTTAAATGGATTTATGACCGAGTCGTCGAGTTTCGCATACCACATCCATCTGACACACCCGTTGTTCCGAGGATCACTCCTCCCGAGGTTCACATAGAGTTGGAGCCTTATGTACCCGCTCCAAACGAAGACCTTGCTGCCACTGTTGCTCATTTAAGACAAGAAAAGGCTGATCTTGAGAAGCGTCTACAAAAGGTTGAAGCAGAAAAAGCAGTATTAGTGGCTAATGCTAAGGAACGAGATAGTATGCTTGACTATTTCTCTCGCAAGTGGAAGATTGAAGACTTCATCTCACCTGATCAGATACAATCATGGGAGCTAGAGATTGATAGGCTTATTCAAGAAAAGAACGAGATGGTCAAAGCCCATAAAGAGGAAATCAGAGGATTAAAGAGAAAGCGCCGACTTGAAGAATGATTCTTTTTATATTTTATTTAGTATTTCTTTAATGTAACTTCAAAAAATAATAGTAAAAAAAAAAAACATATAATACACTGGTTTTTATTTAAAATAATTAATTTATTTTTGCTTATACTTTTCTTTTCTTTTAAATGTGTTAAAAGCCCTGTAACTCCTTGAGATCATTGCATATGCATAATCATGCATTCATAAACATCGCATCACAGGTTTCATAAAAACAAATGCCTCATCTTTCCGCTGTTTATTTCAGTAAGAAAGATGGATCTCGAACAATCTGTCAAAAAACTTCAGGCTCGGAATAACCAGTTCCAGAAAATAATCTTTCACTTAGCCAAGGGGCAAGAAGAATTAAAGGCACTTCTGTCCGAGAAGGAGAAGGACCAACAAAGGGAGCAAGGTGTGCAAGATTAATGGAAATCCAAACCTAAGCGATCATTCACTCCGTTGCACATGCCGATGTCTCAAGTTCTACAACAACTGCTCAACCAGAACTTGATAACCTTATTACCTTCATATTCAATCCCTACAAATCCTGCTCCTGGGTATAAGTACCATGCGAGATGTGCTTATCATTCGAATAGTCCTGGCCATGACACAGAGGATTGTGGACCATTGAAGCATAAGATCCAAGACTTAATTGACTACAAGATCATTGACTTCAATTCAACTGGGGGGCCTTACATGGCTAATACTATGTGTAAACAACAAGTTGGGGAAGCTCTGATCTCCACATCAGCATCACAACCACAACATAAGCATAACGCGCCTAAAAGACAATTCACAAAGATCAACATGACTTTGGCTGAAGCGTTGCAACAGATGCTGAGGAAAGGGCTAATGACTTTGAGGGATCCTCCTCGGAATCCTAACATTTCGTCTCATCAGTATAATCCTAATGCAAGATGTGTTTACCACTCCGACAGCATCGGACATGACACTAATGATTGTTGGCTATTGAAGAATAAAATCCAAGACCTCATTGATGATAAGATGATTGATTTCAATTCACCTGAGGAACCTCATGTGGCTAATGCTGGGAACAATCGGAAAGGTCACAATGAACCCAACCAATCTGTAGGGACAATTCTGATCTCTACACCAGTTCCACAACAAAGATGCAAGTCAGGTGCACCTAGGCGTCAGTTCACGAAGATCAACATGTCACTGGCTCAGGCATTACAACAGTTGTTGAAAGCAAACTTGATTACTGTGAGGGATCCTCCTGTAAAGCCCAACACTTCCGCTCCTAGCTATAAGCCCAATGCGAGATGCGCATATCATTCCAATAGCCCTGGACATGATACAAATGATTGTTGGCCATTGAAGAACAAGATTCAAGACATGATCGATGCTGGTGAAATTGAATTCTATCATCCCAAGACTCCTGTGGTGATCACTACTCCTATGCCTAATCACAAAAAGATTGATTAATACCTAGAAGGATGAACTTTTTAGATCATTAGATTTACTTTCATTTGCAATTTCTATTCTGTTTGTTTAAACACTCCAATTATGATAGACATTATTTGTTTTAATAATCATCATCAGTGCATTGCATATGTTTGTCTTGAATAAATTATTTTGCTATCACTCTTTTTAAATTATGTCGTTACTCTGCATATGTTTTGTACTCAACTCCTGCTAAGCTGTAAGCCTTTTAAGGGAGGATGACGAGAACGATACCACAACCTCATATAGTATGCTTTTGAACAGACTATGCTGACGATGTACAAGCATTGTTTCAATTCCTAAACAGTGGAGATATAAGGATGTTAATCCCTCGTTAACCCCTTTGAGCCTAAGAAGTAGAAGTTTCTTTCTTGTACTAATTAAAACCCTTGATCATAACCTGGGGCAGGGTAGTTCTCAGTTAATTTAGCTGTGCATTCTATTTTAAGAGAATCATTCAATACGCCTTTCAACAAAGGTTTCAATCACAAGCATTCATCCACACACATCAAGGAAGTGTTGGAGATGTCAATCAAAAGACAATGATGGTTCATCAATCATTAAGAAACGCAGTCAATATCTTTCAAAAGAAAAAAAAATGAAAAAACATATATACAAAGAAAAGCCTGCTAAGTCAAAAATCAAAAAGGTGACTTAGGCAAAAATCAAGGCATCCCGCTGACTGTAAGCTCAAAATAGACAGTTCAGGCAAAAGTTAGGGATATCAAAAAGATGAAAAAAAAAAGAGAGAAGTCAATAAATTCTTGAACAACTCAAAGTTGTGACTACCAAAAGGAAGAAGTGACTGCCATCTCAAAAGTTCTCTTTGTTTGCGAACCATCAACATTATCAAAGGCGCAAATCCAAAAGTCTTTTGGAGCCTGAATGCATAAGTCGAACCAACTGAGCTTAGGAATGAAGAACATCACGAAGAAGGGGATGGGTATAAATAAACTTTGAGCCTTTATCTTTTGTTTCTTAAAACCGTGAACCAAACCACGTTACAACCCTTAAAAGTCCTAACTGAAGCATGGTTAGTTCGAAAGCATACTGTCACCAAAAAGGTATCCCGACTCCTTAAGGTTTACTAAAATGCTGAGTGGATATTTCGCTTCTACAAAAAATAGCATGTTTTACAAATATCACGCTTTTACATCTCTTGTTTTAATGTTTTTTTTTTAAACTCAAGACAAACGTATGCATTGCATCTCATGAATTCATTATTAAACATATTCTGCTACGTAATTTCAAATGTTAGCATCAGAATAAATTTGCACAGGGTATGGCTAATGACTGAAAGTTATCCCGACAAACAAAATCACTCCAAGAAGCCATGTCTCTTACGTATACAAGGGGCATGACATGTTTTGCCCAATCAATCTGGGGCAATCAAGTCAAGATTCGAAGGATCTCTCAAAATTCCAAAAGTCAAAGGCATTCATCCCAAGTGGACTTCAAACTATTTCCCGATCAATCTGGGGCAATCAAGTCAAGATTCCGAGAATCTCTCATGGATGCTCGAACAATCAGGAGAATACATCCAAGTATATCTAAAGCTAGTCCCCAATCAACATGGGACACTGTCTTGAGCCTACGATTACTGGGGGCATATCGCCCATAGTGTACATCTCATAAAGCCCTCGCGAGGCGAATCTTTCCAAAGTTCCTACTAACTGGGGCAAATCTATGCAAGCCCAGTTTGACATCTTGATCAATACTCAGTGGTGTGTCCTAAATCAAATGGTAGTTACTATAATACTGGGGGCAACTTTCAAGACACCCACATCTCCCCACAGAGTCGGGTTCACAGGATCATATCCCCACAGAGCAATCACTAAGAAGATGTCTTCCAACAACGAAGGCATGGCTCCCCAACACAGTTTACATCCCTATTTTCTCTGTATCCCAATCATGGAATATCAAGTTACTGATCATCCCCCAAGCAGAAATCATAGATCCCCAGCTGAGCACCTTTCAAGACGAAATCAAACATCAAGATCAAACATCTGAAGATTTATTTTCTCAACTAAGACAACATAAATCATATTCGCATACCACATGACACAAACATATTCATACATCGCATACATCGCTGCATAACAAATCCATAACATGCAAAGTTTCTCATTTATTTTGAGATACTCATTACATAAACACATGCATCATGACATAAGAAAACTAACCTCTACTTTTCAGGATATTACTATCTCTATTTGCAAAAGAGTTAAGTCGACACCTTTGACGGTTCCTTAACAATCTATTCTCAAGTATTAAGTCGACACCTTTGACGGTTCCTTAATACATCAAGAGTTAAGTCGACACCTTTGACGGTTCCTTAACAACACACTTCAGATATAAGTCGACACCTTTGACGGTTCCTTATACAATCTATCTGCATATCTGAGTCGATACCTTTGACGGTGCCTCTATGATATGCTTCAAAGTTAAGTCGACACCTTTGACGGTTCCTTAACAACACACTTCAGATATAAGTCGACACCTTTGACGGTTCCTTATACAATCTATCTGCATATCTGAGTCGATACCTTTGACGGTGCCTCAACAATATGCTTCGAATTTAAGTCGATACCTTTGACGGTTCCTTAAATAACCCAACACAGATTTGAGTCGATACCTTTGACGGTTCCTCAACATTCAAAAGAGGGAAGACAGCAAAAGCAGAAATTGCGTAACAATCTATACTCTAACAACTATCAGATGGCATCTACAAGCCCATCTCCGACAAAAGTCCCTACTTCAAATAGGGCAAATTTCTTGGTATTCTTGTGTTCAATCATCTTCCACCTCCAGATACCGACTGGCACACAAACCACTCTACATCTTCAGGTTTAAATTAATTGAACAGGGGCAGCTGTCATACCCCAAAATTTGCCCACAGTATTTCTCTTATTCAAGCTTCAAGTCCATACGCAAAAGCTCATAAACACACTCTCCTATACAAAAGCTCTGAACTAGGGTTTGATTAATTCGATGGAAAATCATTGAATCAATGGCTCAAGGTGGTTCCATAGGGTCACTAACATCCCAAAGTATCTCCATATAAAATTTCAAGTCAAACAAAGCAAATTTAGTCCCTCAAATCCTGATTAGGTCAACAGTCGACTCTCAAGGGCAAAACAGTCATTTCAAGTCAATATAAAGTCAAAACTCAAGATATTTGGTCAACAACATCCTCATAACCCTAAAATCATCATTTGATCAAGGGTTGATCATGATGATGCAAGGAAAGATCAGAGAAGTCAAAAGTCAAGAGTTACTATTTTGGGCATGAACTAAAAAAAGTCAACCAAACTTTGAAAATTCACCAAATATTCATACTTCATCAGAAAAATTCCCACCAAAGCTCATTGTGAAGATAATTCATTCCTCTATCCAATGGTCCAAGAATCAGAGCCCATAGGTCAATGGTTTAAGAGATATGGCTTCATACATTATAGGTCCTTTTCAAAAGTCAACAAAAAGACACCTTCTTCAAAAGGTCATAAAATGAGAATGAAAAATGATTTTGACATGGAACCAAAGACATTGGTTAGAGTACACTCTAAGGTTTCTAGAATGTCTTAGAACACCTCTAAACCCCAAAAACGGAGGGAGATAGGCCTTGTCAAAGTTGGACTATTTTGGAGGGGAAAATATGAAGAAACTTGAAACTTTTTGTAAATGGGCCCATATTTTTGAGATCCAAACTTCTTCCTTATGATATTAGGGGCCCATAAATCATTAGCCACGGATTTAATTGGTTTAAATTAATTTTATAGAATTTTTTATTCATTTAAAATTCAATAAAAATAAAGAAAATCAAAAGATTGAAAAGAAAATTTGTTTAGAATCAAATCTAATCACAATTATGTTTCATTATATATATATATTTTCGTGCAAAATAAATGTGTGAAGAAAAGATTGAGTTTGGATCAAATTAGAAACATATCTTCCAAAATTTTCAATCAAATTTTCTTAAATAGCAATCAAGGATTTATCAAGATTCTCCTCAATTTTATTGACCTAATACCTTCCTCTATAGATACCCAAGCATTGCAGAGCCCTAGGGTTACAAGTTTGCTGCAGAAAAGAACCCTACTCGAGCTTCAAAGTTCATAAAAATCCCAAACTCGAATTTTGCATTAGAGGACGATTCAAAGCATTTGATCAATCCAAACACGTTCCTGGATCATCATTGAGTGAATCCCAATCGCTTTCAAGCATTGAGGCATCAAGAACAAAGCACTGTGAGTCATTCTTTGTCTGATTCTAATCTTCTTCGATTGCATTATTTCCAGCATCCATATCATAATCTAATTGCTTATTCGTGTTTAGAATGTTGTCTTTATCGTTTCTGGAAACTTTAGTGCGTTATTGTGTTGTCATGGACAATATGCCATAATCAAATGTTAGGGTTCGTTTTAGGCTTTTTCTGTACAGGGGTTTCTATGCCAAATTGAGGCCAGGGGTGAATTCACGAGATCCATACGAGTTTAACAATGGCCTCGCGAAACATTTTTGCGCATGATTGGACATATTCGTAAGAGCAGGGTTGTAGCTATGGTTTGTGTCCGTTGGTAAAGGTCTGAACCAGAGCTAATACGACGGTTAGGGGAAGAAGACGATGACGCGTCGCTCTCCCATTGGTGGCCATGCGCGCGCGTTTCAAATTGGAAGCAGGTGGATCCTGTGGATTAAGACGCACGAGAATCCATACACCCTCATTCATCCGACCGTCAGATTCCACTCAGTGATCAGTCCAACGCGCCAGATCGTGCGAGACCACCATGGATGTTCACGCGCGTACACATAGGATCAAAAGTTAAGGATTTTCTAATTTTTTTTTATTTTTTATTGCATAACCTTTTATTTTTCTTTATATTATATATATTTATTGTTTAAATTTTTTTTCTTCTTTCTCTATTATATAAGAGATATTGTATATTTCCATCTCAAAATTTTTTCCTTTTTCCATAATAAATGTTTGATTATTTATTTCATTTTATATACTTATTTTATTTATGTAAATTACGTTTATTACTTCTATTTATTCAAAATTTATATCTATTCCAAAAAATTCATAAAAATAATTTTTGCACTCGATTTTATTTTGTTTTTCCGATTTAATTAATTAGGTCGCGAGACCAATAATTAATTAAATCATTTATATTTTCTTATTTAAATTCGTACCCTAATCAGGGTTTACGAAGATCATGCCCTACACTGATTATTTCTTTTCTATGCCTTTTCAGGGTTAGCAATATGATTACTCCCGACTACGTGCCTGACTCAAAAACCCGAAGTTAAGTACTCTATTTAATTTAATTTAACTTTCTATTTTTGCTTATTTTTAATATTAGGGTTTGTTTCGCCTTCATCCCTTTTCTGCCTTGCCTTTCAGGGTTCACCTCTGAGCAACCTCCGACTCTAACCATCTCAGATCAAATCCAAATCGAAGCTAAGTATTATTTATTATCTATTATTAATTTATTTATCTTTTATTTTATTAGAGTTAACCCTAATTGTTCCCGAACCGATAATGCACTCACCCTCTTTTGTTTGCCATTTTTCTTTCTTTCAGGGTTTGTCAAATGCCAAAGCTACGTCATTGGTAACCCTAAACCTCATTTTATTTTATGCTTTTTATTATTATTACTTGTGTCAAACCCTGATAAGGGATCCACTGATTACAATTTCCCGCCCCCATTATTGCTTTATATTATTATATATTGCGTGGTTAGTAATCTTAGGGAGTGCAAGCCTTAAACTGAATTAGAATAACTAATTAAAAGATAAATATCTGAATATAATCACGTGATTGTTGCACACACGCACCCTTTGGGGTAACTTCTCTGTTGCCTTGTTGCCTGTTGCCTTTGTGTTTTTGCAGAATAAGCCACGTCCCTCGAATTCGAAGATACCTCAGCCATGTTGCCTCGAATAAAAGTTATGAGACCCTAAAAATGATGCTGCCTTCGATACACTAACATGACCTCGACCCTCGGAAGTTGCCTACGAATAAGGCTGAGGTATCTTCTGGCTGCCTACGAAAATGGCTTATTCTGATCCTTGCCTTAGACTACCTGCCCTTCTATGGCATGGGACAGTCTTATGGCAAAGGATGCTTCGATGACCCTTCAACCTCCAAACGAAAGGCTTCCTGCCCTCTTATGGCAAGGATAGACCCTTTCATTCTGAAAGGCTAAAAAGAGACCTATCATCTGAGTTTAAGGTAATTGCCCCTAATTGCCTTGCAATGATCATCTTTAATATTCTTTCTCACAATTCTTCGAAAACTGGCTACGCTCATTTACGAGCTAAAGTCCACTTTTTTCTTCCATCTACTTTTTTTCTAAAAACAAACGAGCAAGCAAAGCAATTAAGAGCCCATGGAAAACCATGGATGCAAAGGGTGCCTTACACCTTCCCTTTGCATAAATTACCCCCCGAACTTAGATTTCTTTTAAAAGGTTTTTTCTGTTTCTTTTTACCTTTCCGAATATTGTTTGGATAAAGTAAAAGTCGGTGGCGACTCATGCTTAACCGCGACATTTCGATCGATAAAAAGTCAGTTCACCGTGTCGCACCCTAAATTTTGACCTAAGTTTTTTTATCTGATCCATTTGCATTAGCATACCAATTCATCTGCATCTAGAATAGGTTTCAACTTCACATGTTGCGTTTCTAATTGGTACGAGATTCGCAATGGTTTTATCATCATGTCAATTAATAATCTTTTAATTTTTGGTATTAAAATCATTCACAATCACATTTTTACATATTGAGTTCGATTTTTTGCATCTTGAATTCAACGTCATCATTGCATATTTTATTCACTTTTTAATAGATTAGCTTGCATTTCTCTTCTTTTGAAATTCTTTTTAGATAGGATTAATGATTAAATCATTTATTTAATTATTATTGCAAATTTGAATTAGAATTAAAAGAGAAGCCATATAATAAAATATTTGTTACATATTTCTTTCTTTTTACTATTATTACAAACCAACAATGAGGTCCCTTATATTACAAAGGAAAAAACACACAATCATTACATAAAAAAAAAACAAAGAAAGAACTGTGTTGTTTCCTCTTCTGCAAAGACAAGTCTCATCTCCACCAACCTGTACAAAACAACAACAAAAAAGATGCTTTGCTCCACTGCTCTGCTGCACCATACCAGTCCAAAAACCTGCATACTCTGCTCCAACCAGTCCACAGTTTACACTAAAATGGTCCTCACCAAAACCTGCAATAGAAAGCACAAAATCAGATTACCAGATATGTTCAAAATCCATCCCAATTTCCCCCCAAAATTCATCACAATTCAGCTATAAATTGAGACTCTCACAACAGCAAGAGGGGGGGAGAAAACGCAAACAAACTTAAGCCTCAAAACTCTGCCTATAACAAAACTATCACCAACTCACCTCACAGCAGACCACCCTCATTCATACATTTACCTAACCTAGACCTCTCACAAAACACCAAAGTTTCATTCAGCCTTCACTAAAACCTTATTCAAATCAAAAACTCATACCCAATACTCAACCCCGTCACGACACAAACCCGAAGTGATAACTCTCCGTACTCACGCCATACACAACCCATAGCTTCATAATCCTTCACACAACCGATTCACTCAGCGACACACTCAGACGCAACAAGCAACAAATATACGCAAAATACTCGAGCACAAAGCATCACGGAATGAGGAAGCGCTCAAAAGAAAAAGAGAAGGGCGAGTAGTCGACATACCTGAGTTCGATTTCTTTTCTCCCTTGATTTTGTTTCATTTTTTTTGCAATCTTTACTCATGTAATCTTGTAATTGCCGAATACTGAATGGATTGGGGCTTTAAGGGTTTCAGTTGGGATTAGGGTATCACGCTTGATTTTGGTTTTGTTCTGTTTCGATCAATCGAAAGAAGGATGAGCAATCGAGAGAGATAGAGGCGTGAGCGAGCATCGCGAGAGAGAAACAAGGATATCGTGAGAGATTGTGAGAGAGTCGACGGTAAGAGCAGAGAAGAGAGAGTCTTGTTTTTTTTTCTTCTGATTTCATTTAATTTAATTTTCCAATTAAAAAATATTGAAGTGTTGAGAGAAACAGGGAGTTGCAGCGGCGCCTCATACTAGTTCCTAGGGTTCTCTTTCACACTTTGTTGTCTGGTGGTCTTTTAACTACTTTAAATTGGTTTATTAAATTTATTTAATCAATTAATTTCTTATAGTTAATTTTTAATGCTTTAATTAGTTAGTTAGATATCTTTTGATTAATTAATTAAATCACCACAATAAAACCAAATCAATCTTTCACCACTAAATCATAAACTCTTTTCACAAATAGTCGTTCATTCAAATAAAACTTCTCGATCCAACATCGAGTCCATTTCATCTTCTCACAAAAAATTCAAAAATCAATTCAAACTCATTACTTCATTTTTCGCGTGAAGTCTTTTCATTGCCCAAGTGCAAATTTCACCCAAGTGTGAATCTCATTTCAAAAAATTGTCTTCTCCGCCCAAGTGCGATTAGACCCATTTCATAAACCCTAAAACGCTTGGTTCAACGTCAAGTTGTTAATCTTCTTTTTATACATTAAATCAAAGTGATTAAGTGACAAGGGGTGCACACCTCTTGAATACCTTCGATCCTTTGAATCAAACATTAAATCAAAGTGATTAAGTGACAAGGGGTGCACACCTCTTGAATACCTTCGATCCTTTGAATCAAACAATTAAATCAAAGTGATTAAGTGACAAGGGGTGCACACCTCTTGAATACTTTCGATCCTTTGCATCAAACAATTAAATCAAAGTGATTAAGTGACAAGGGGTGCACACCTCTTGAATACCTTGATCCTTTGAATCAAACAATTAAATCAAAGTGATTAAGTGACAAGGGGTACACACCTCTTGAATACCTTGATCCTTTGAATCAAACAATTAAATTAAAGTGATTAAGTGACAAGGGGTGCACACCTCTTGAATACCTTGATCCCTTGAATCAAACAATTAAATCAAAGTGATTAAGTGACAAGGGGTGAACACCTCTTGAATACCTTGATCCCTTGAATCAAAATACATTAATTTATTTGGACAACAAGTGACAATGGGACTCGCTCCTGTTGAATACCTTGGGTAAAGGACGCGCTAGGTGAACACCTTGCTCAAATACTTTACTAAACGTCCGCAAACATCCATCCTTAAATCAATCAATAATTCCGTAGTTCTTCCGAACTACATTCGCTCTGATTCTTCCATTGAAGATATGTAGGCACAAGACTCAAATGTCTTGGCGAGCACACTAATAAAAAACCTAATTTCATAGTCTCGAACTACGATTGCTCTGACTTTCCCCATTGGGAATACGTAGGCACAAGACACAAACGTCTTGGCGAGCATAATAATAAAAAATATTTTTCCTCCATAATTGAAAACCAAAAACATGTTCTCTCTCTTAATGAAATAAACGTAGACTTAAGCTAACTCTCGATTGCAAAACAACTAAATGGGTCCCATCGAGTACGATGGAGGTAAGGGGTGCTAATACCTTCCCCTTGCTTAACCGACTCCCGAACCCAAATCTGGTTACGAAGACCATCTTTTTCCAATTCATTTCATTTGTGGGTTTTATCAATATTTTCCCATTCCCATTGGAATAAATAAAATTTGGTGGCGACTCTGTTTGTTACAATTTCGCGGCGATGATTTTTTGACCCGTGACACACCGTATTACAAATGGTATATGCTACAAACAGCCATTAAAATCCAATTGAAGCTCCAGAAACGACCAGAGCTTCAAACCAAACACAATTATGCATCTACATCTTGTTAAATATGCGTGAGTTATGAGATATAAGTTGGTTTTAGTTTGAACAAACCGTGGCCTAGGTAGCTCGATTTATGAGGTTTCAAGACTTGGAAATGATTGAGATATGTTCAGTAATGCTTGAGGAAGGTGTTTAAGCGTTTAGTTTATATTGAAAATGGATTAAACTCAGAATTCGAATTTTGAATTTCTTTAAAATTTTCAAAGTGTTACAAGCATGGTACAAGCATAAGAATAGCTCTGAATTCGTGTCTCCCTTGTTACTGAACTATGATAGCTTATTTATAAGCATTGAGTGCTTAGAATTGAAGCTAAGAAGCATCTTAGTTGCCTTTGTTGAAAGTTTGATTTTTAAATATTAAAAATCTTTGAAACTTGACCAAGTCTTGCTCTCCTTCAATGCACTTGCCTTGCTCTTCAATTCTCTGCAGAAAGGTAGAGATTCCTTGGGTGAGTCATGCTTGATTTGTAAGCTAACCATTATCCATCCATTTTCCTTTTAATTTTAATCTTAAAGTAAGATAAAATCAATCAAAAAATGAATAAAAATGGTATGGGCTTATCCTTGGTCGTGGGAGGCCCATAATAACATGGCAAAGATGTTTGAACCATAAAAACTTGGCCCCTTTTGGAAAAAATGCATTTTTGAACAATGTTGGTTTCATGCATTTTCCAAAATTTAGCCAACTTCAACAAGGTGTAAATCCCTCAATTTTTGTCATATGAAGGAGATCTTGCACTTTTTGGAAACCTCAAAGAGTCCTTTAACCAATGTCTTTGGTCTCATGTCAAAATGATTTTTGATGCTCCTTGTGTGTCCTTTTGAAAAAAGTGTCTTTTTGTTGACTTTGAAAATGACCTGTAATGTCTTTGGTCATATTTTTCAAATGGTGAATCCAATGACCATGGGATCAATGGCATTTGAAAGATAATTGAATTTCCTTCAAAATGAACTTTGGTTTGAATTTTTTGGATGAAGGATGAGAGAGTTATGATCAGTCAAAGTTGAGTTGACTTTTCAGGCAAAAACCCTAATTTTGAATCGTAGGGTTTTGTTGATTTTTGATCTTTCCTTGATGAATTATGATCATCCAATGATCAAATGATGAATCCTTTGACAAAATATGGACTTTGACAAAAATTTCATTTTTGACTGTCTGTTGACTTTTTGGTCAAACGGGTCGTCTGTTGACTGTTTGAGCTGCTGACGGTGCGTCTGAGTGAATTGAAGTTTGAAAATTTGTATGATGGTACTTTGAGATGTATGGATGTGTATGAAATCCATTTGAGCTCTCAAAAACTTGTTTCTCCTGTAAAAACAAGAAAACCCTAGTCAGGGACTGTTTATGTAGGAGACAGTTAAGCGTACCTGATTTTTGTGCAGTGTTGAGTCTCTGCTAATCGCGTGATATTCAGAAGACTTCTAGAACAAAAAGCTTGGAATTTTGATTTGTGAAAGATTGATTTGATTGATGGTACAAAACACTGAGAATTGTACTGCCAGCAGTTTGGCTGTCGACTGACTGTCCAGGTATTGATGTAGCAGTTAGAGTGAAAAATCAACAGTCAAAGTTAATTTTCTTTTTTGTTGTTTTTGTTTTTGTTTTATGTGAAAAATGAAAGTTTATTTACATGACTTGTTAGAAAAACACAGACATAATAAATAACTAATATTTACTGTATGCGGGCAAAATTACCGATAATAACCCTGAAAATCATTTAATGCACAGAAAAATGAATATTTGACTGGCAGAAAACACACAAAATATTATCTGAGTAATTAAGCAATATTATGACTAATAGTACAACATTTAATACTGACAGTACAAATATTACATACTAAATTGAACAGTACGACGAATAAACGGTACATTTAAGAAATAAGAAATACGGCAAATTTTAAGAATGACGATTGATAACCCATGCTATGAACAATAACATGTAGATGATTGGGAGCATAACCATTGCAGGTCCACACTCCTCAGGACTATGCAGGCAGAAGAAAGTCATGATCACCGTAGCAATGGTGATGACTGTAAGAGACAGTGTCTCTATCCACTTTGCCATACTTGTCAGGGAAGAAGAGAAAATAGATATGAGGTAGGAATTTGAGAGATGAATTAGAATTTGATGTGAGATTTTATGGAAGAAAATGAGAGGTATTTATAGAATGGAAAGAAGGATAGAGACGTTGGGGAATGATGTGATTCCGTACAAAAGGAAAATTTGAGTGGAAATAAGATTTGAAAGAAAGTGTATGATAGTGTTGGGAAAAAGAGAGATTTGATTTTTGAAAAAGAGATTTGAAAAGATTTTTGAAAATAATGGAATATAGTACAAAAATTAATGGGAAACAAAAGATAATAATAATCTACTTGTTACCAGTACAGTCTGAGTTTCCTGATTCTGCGCCTGCAAAAAGATTTAACTCTGTACCAATTGTGTCAGTACTATTTATCTGTAAATAAATAGCATGTGTGAAGTAATAAACAGTATTTGGTGTTTGCGTAAGAATAAATTCAACTGCAAGCCAAATTACTGTATAAGAAAAATTCTAAAAACTAAGTATTTCATATGTCAGGATCTTTGTTGAAATAAAAATCCATGATTATATGAGACTCTTAATTTTCAGATTGGAGTTTTTCTTGAAAAAAGATGCGGGCAAATTTTGGGGTATAACAGTTGCCCCTATTCAATCTTCTTAAACCTGAAGAGATTGTCTGAAATCTGAAGGTAGAAGATGATTGAATATTTAGATGCCCTGAAAATTTGCACTTACCTTGATCAGAAGAGATGTTGGAAGTTGCATTTGAATGTCGTCTGCGAAATGTTGTTGGCAGATTGAAACATTACCTGAGATGGGCTTTCAGATGCCACCTGGTAGATGGGTTTATGGTTTGTTCATCAGAATGAATCCATTGATTATATCTTGATGAAGGATTTGAAAGTCTTTGTGTTGACTGTTTCGGAACCGTCCAAGGTTACCGCTTTAAGTCTTGGAAGATAATCGTTACGGAACTTGTCCAAAGTTTTTCCGATTTAGATTTTGAAAGTTGATCATTGTGGAACCATCTGAGGTATCGCTTTAGATCTGTGATGCTAGATCGTTCTGGAACCGTCTGAAGTATCGCTTTAGATCTGCAACGTTAGATCGTTCTGGAACCGTCCGAGGTATCGCTTTAGATCTGTGATGCTAGATCGTTTTGGAACCGTCTGAGGTATCGCTTTAGATCTGCAATGTTAGATCGTTCTAGAACCGTCTGAGGTATCGCTTTAGATCTGCAATGTTAGATCGTTCTGGAACCGTCTGAGGTATCGCTTTAGATCAGTGACGTCTGTTTTTGAGTTGGTAAGTGATCAGAATGAATCTTCGGCTTGATTATATCTGAGAGAACCGTTCATGGAGTTCAGGTGAACACTGCATGTGATTGAGAACATCTTTGTTGAAGATATCTGTCTACCTGAAAAATCAAGTTAGTGATATGCAATGTTTATGATGCATGTAAATGTGAGATATTCCCGGAGATATATGCATGTGATGTTATGTATGAATATGCGTATGAATATGCGCATGATGCATGATGTATGAATATGATGTATGAATGTATGAATGTATGAATGTTAATGTGAATGTGAATGTGAATGTGAATGTGAATACGTGTCAAGCTTCTAGTTGGAAAAATAAATTCCCACTAGTCATCTGGACATGAATGTATTGTGATCGTTGATGATCTTTTGTCTTGTTTGAGTACCCTTGGCTGGAGAAATTCTTTGAGAATCCTGGTATCCTGTTGAAGGATCTTTGAATATCTCTTGAGAATGAAAGGTAACTGGAAATTCTGATGCCCTTTCAAATGGGAATGAGGAAGATGCATAATCCTCCGATGCACTATCTGACCAAGTCCGGGTGCGGGGATCACACCTTCTGAAGATAGTAATCTGGAACAACCCTGCTGGGGGATGAGACTTCTTTTGAAGAGAAAATCTTTTTGAGGAATTTGCTGAGAAATGTGTTTCTCTTGGTGGTTTTTTTCTGATGGGATGATGTCCAGATAATTGGGACATTTCCTGAATGCCATTCCTGTTTTTCCTGGTAAACATCAATCATGCTCATTCAAAATTATCATTGGGATGCTTACGTATTTAAACAGAAAAAGTGAAAATAGTGATTTTTGAGCCTAAGCTGCATTGATTTTTGAAAAAGAGCCATGATAGGCCGGTTAGCACAGGGAGACAACAATCCTAGAAGTAGGAAACTGTCAGAAAGTTTTGGAAAATATTTGTAGAGATAAATAGCTATGTGAGAACGATCCAGTCAAGTTTCAACTCTGCTATTGCCAATCTGTCTTCGAGCATCTCATCCCTCACTTGTTGGAAGAAAGTGATTGGGCTGATCGGTGTCTTTGAGGTGTTGAATCTTGATGGTGAGTAGGCAGCTGAACGGAACACAGTTGTATGCTTCATTCCCTAACTTTTGCCTAGGCTGCCCTTTCAGGTTTTCAGCCTACCGGGATAGTATTTGTTTAGTCTCTAATTTTTGCCTGGACCGCCCTTTCGGGTTTTCAATCCACCGAGACGCTCATTTTTTGCCTAAGTTGCCCTTTCAGGTTTTCAACTTAGCGAGCTGTTTTTTTTCTTTTTAAGAGAAGTATTTTTTGACTATGTCAGCATTCACAGGATGTGGGAAATCCTCACCATCCATGGTGGTAAGCAACATGGCGCCGCCGGAGAATATTTTCTTGATTATGAATGGTCCCTCGTAGGTGGGGGTCCATTTGCCTCTGGGATCACCTTGTGGTAAGATGATGCGTTTGACAACCAAGCCACCAGTTTGGTATGCTTGACTTTTGACTTTTTTGTTGAAGGCTTTGATCATACGCTTTTGGTATAGCTGACCATGACAAATAGCTGCGAGCCTTTTCTCATCAATCAAGTTTATCTGGTCCAACCGTGTTTGAATCCAATCGTCTTCGTCTAGATTGGCTTCTTTCATAATCCTTAGGGAAGGAATCTGAATTTCAATTGGAAGAACTGCCTCCATACCATAGACTAAGGAGAATGGAGTTGCCCCTGTTGAAGTACGCGCAGATGTGCGATAACCATGAAGAGCAAAAGGCAACATCTCATGCCAATCTTTGTAGGTTACTGTCATTTTTTGTATGATTTTCTTGATGTTCTTGTTGGCAGCTTCCACCGCGCCGTTCATCTTTGGTCGATATGGAGAAGAATTATGATGTTTGATCTTGAACTGTGTGCAAAGTTCAGTAATCATTCTGTTGTTTAGATTTGTGCCATTGTCCGTGATAATCCGCTCAGGGATGCCGTACCGATAAATGAGATTGTATTTGATGAACCAGGCCACCACATTCTTGGTAACAGAAGCAAATGAAGCTGCTTCTACCCACTTTGTGAAGTAGTCAATAGCGACCAGGATAAAGCGATGTCCGTTGGAGGCAGTAGGTTTGATTTCTCCAATCATATCAATACCCCACATTGCAAAAGGCCAAGGAGCCGTCAGGACGCTTAATGGAACTGGAGGTACATGTACTTTGTTAGCGTATATCTGGCATTTGTGACATGTTCGGGAGTGATGATGGCAGTTTGTTTCCATGGTAGACCAGTAATAACCTGCTCTCAGGATCTTTTTAGCCATTGTATGTCCACTGGAATGAGTACCGAAGGTACCATTGTGTATTTCTTCCATGATCTGTTCTGCTTCCTTCTTGTTTACACAGCGAAGTAAAGTCGAGTCATGGTTGCGTTTGTATAGGGTTCCATTGCTTAGAAAGAACTTGGCAGCAAATCTCCTTAGAAACTTTCTGTCGTTAATGGATGCCCCTTCAGGGTACTCCTGAGCTTCGAGATATCTTTTTACTTCATGGAACCATGGTTTTTCCTCGGTTCCTTCGGTATTGATCTCATTGCAATAGGATGGTTCATCTTGCCTGTAAATGGTGATCATAGGCGCCTCGTTGTCCCACCTGACTTTGAACATGGATGACATGGTAGCTAAAGCATCAGCTAGTTGATTTTCCTTGCGTGGGATGTGTTCGAAAGTGATTTCCTCGAAGTAAGGAATCAAACTCAGCACATATTCTTTGTAAGGAATTAGATTCGGGTGCTTCGTGTCCCATTCCCCTTTGACTTGGTAGATTACCAAGGCCGAGTCTCCGTAGACTTCCAGGAATTTGATTCTTAGATCGATTGCAGCTTTAAGACCCAGAATACATGCTTCGTATTCGGCTATATTGTTAGTGCAATTGAAGCATAACCTGGCAGTGAATGGTGTATGACCTCCTTCGGGGGAAATGATCACAGCTCCGATGCCATTGCCAAGTGCATTAGAAGCTCCGTCAAAAACCATAGTCCACCGGGATCCTGGCTCGGGTCCTTCTTCTGGTCCTGATTGTTTGTAGTCATTGACTAGCATAATGTCTTCGTCTGGGAAGTCAAAGTTCAATGCTTGATAATCATCCACTTCTTGATGAGCCAGATGATCAGCTACCACACTTCCTTTGATTTCTTTTTGTGAAGTGTATTGAATGTCATATTCTGTTAAGATCATTTGCCATCTCGCTATTCTTCCAGAGAGAGCAGGTTTTTCGAACACGTATTTGATGGGATCCATCTTGGAGATTAGGAAAGTGGTGTGATTTAGCATGTACTGTCTTAGTCGGCGAGCCGCCCAAACTAAGGCACAACAAGTTTTTTCGAGTAGTGAGTATCTTGTTTCACAATCGGCAAACTTTTTGCTAAGATAGTAGATTGCGTGCTCCTTTCGGCCGGATTCGTCATGTTGTCCTAGCGCACACCCCATTGAGTCTTCTAACACAGTTAGGTACATTATCAGAGGCCTGCCTTCCACAGGTGGCAACAAGATTGGAGGTTTTTGGAGATATTCTTTGATTTTGTCAAAGGCTAACTGGCATTTGTCATTCCACCTTTCCACTTGATCTTTCTTCAACAGTTTGAAGATCGACACACAAGTAGTAGTCATGTGGGCAATAAATCGGGCGATGTAATTTAGACGTCCCAAGAATCCTCTGACTTGTTTCTCGGTACGAGGTATAGGCATTTCTTGAATGGCTTTAACCTTGGCGGGATCAACCTCAATACCTTTGCTGCTGACGATGAAACCTAAGAGTTTGCCGGATCTTACTCCAAAGGTACACTTATTTGGGTTCAGTCGCAACTTGTATTTCTTGAGTCTGTCAAACAACTTGTGTAAATGACCCAAATGTTCTTCCTCGGTGTTGGATTTTGCAATCATGTCATCGACATACACCTCTATTTCTTGATGAATCATATCATGAAATAGCGCTACCATTGCACGTTGATAGGTTGCTCCTGCGTTTTTCAGACCAAAGGGCATTACTTTGTAACAAAAGGTTCCCCAGGGTGTTGTGAAGGTTGTTTTTTCCATGTCTTCGGGTGCCATCTTGATTTGATTGTACCCTGAGAATCCGTCCATAAAGGAGAATACCTTGCATTGTGCGGTATTGTCAACCAGTACATCAATGTGTGGTAAAGGGAAATCATCTTTGGGGCTTGCCCGGTTCAGATCTCTGTAGTCCTCGCACATTCTGACTTTCCCGTCTTTTTAAGTTACAGGCACGATGTTAGCTATCCAAGGAGGATAACTTACAACTTTTAGGAATCCGGCATTGAACTGTTTTTCAACCTCGTCTTTGATCTTTTTTGACATATCAGGCCTACTCCTTCGTAGTTTCTGTTTGACTGGAATGCTACCTTCTTTGATTGGCAGGCGATGAACTACGATGTCTGTGTCAAGGCCTGGCATATCCTCATAGGACCAGGCGAATATCTCGACATAGTCTCGCAGCATTTGAATCAGTCTTTGCTTGACGTTGTGTTCTAAATCAGCCCCTATTTTGACTTCTTTCATTTCTTCGTTGCTGCCCAAGTTGATGACCTCAATTGGCTCCTCATGAGGCTGTATGGCCTTGTTTTCTTGTTCTAGAAGCCTTGCAAGTTCTCTTGGCACTTCAAAATCTTCCTCACTTTCGTCCTCAGTTTGGTAGATCGGATTTTCAAAGTCATGACGGGCAATAGCAGAATCGTTGTTGACTGGATCCAGAGTGTATGTGAATCTGCAAGTTAATTATGTGAGTATGTGTGAAGAAAAACATAGCTATTAGAAAGCGAGGAAAGAAGGAAAAAGGATCACAAAATTTAAATATGCAAGCGTCCCATGATTTTATTGAATGCACATGATCATGATATGATAAGCCCTTATAGAAGGACCAGTGTGCTAAGGCACACGGCTTTCAAGCTCATGGTTTGATTGTTCAGGAACCACTTTTATCTTTGCACATTATACACAAAGAAAACAGGAAATGGCATTTACTCCTGGTCAAAGGAGATCACATCCTCAGCTTTCCAGTTGTTCAATCCACTGTTGTGAGCAGGGAGTATCCAGCTGTTCCAGTTGCAGTTGTCTTTTTCATCTTCCACAACATTGATTTCATTAGTGGGAAAATGAGCCGGTGATCCTTCGGGATAAGGGATATACTCTGCTGGATACGAGAGCCCAGGCTGAGATATCTCTGTTGGCTGAGCGAGATGCTCGATAAGGCCGTCCCATGCAGTCGTGATGATGTTTTGAATAGAGACTTGTGCATCCTGATGAGGAGTGTACGCTGACAGAAAGCAACCCTCGTTATTTGATATTTCCCATTCAGTTGGGACAATGTCCTTCATAGCAATTTGTGAGCTTGGAGGAGCGGAGTATTTCACCATATAGTCATATTTGCCGCTGGGTTCTCCTAGCGTGCCCCATACTTCTTTGGGTGGATTTTGATATTGCTTAGTGACAGGACTTGTGAAACTTTCGTCATTTCCAATTTGATCACCCCGTCCAGTCGGGGTAAGGTCCTCCATAGCAATATAAGAATTCTGAGGTGCGGCATACTGATAATTATACCCGTCACTTGGTTCTTGAACAGCATCCCACATTCCCATGGAAATAGGTGGAATTTCATCTGGATATGGCTGAATGATATGGTTCATGAACACTCCTTCATCTTCAATAGCGTTTACTTCTTGGCTGACGAAGTGTGACATTAATCCTCCAGAACGAGGACTTTGATCATTCTTTTGATTTTCACTATCATAGCCCAGGCCTAGCTTGTCAGACTTGTAGGGTATATCGGGAAGTTGTCCCCATACTGTGCAATCACCCTGTTCAATCATGGCTTTGGCATCTTTGAGAGAAGCCATAGTTGTAGTTGGAGTAGCAGGAATATGCTTGATGGTAGAGACATCTGGAGAGACCACCTCAAATGATTGGCATGGAGTTTCGATGAATTCGTCCTCCAACTCAACATATTTGGAATTGCTTAGGTGACTAACCACATATTCCTCTTCGCCATAGACTGTGACAATCTTTCCTTTTACTGGATATTTTAACTTCTGATGCAGGGTAGAAGTTACAGCGTTTGCCCCATGTATCCAAGGGCGTCCAAGTAAACAGGAGTAGGCTGGGTGAATTTCCATTACGTAAAAGATAGAATCAAAAATCTGAGAACCCACTCTGATTGGGAGATTCACTTTTCCGTATACCGTTCTGGTTGACCCGTCAAAGGCTCTTACCACAACATCACTTGGCTGTAACACAATTCCTTCGAAGTCAAGCTTTTCTAGTACTGTTTTCGGTAACACATTCAGAGAAGAACCGTTATCTACTAGCACATGAGATAGAGTGGTGCCATTACATTCAATGGAGATATGTAAGGCTTTGTTGTGATTTTTTCCAGCAGGGGTTAGATCCACATCAGAGAAACCGAGACAATTGTTCACGGTTAGATTGGCAACACAATTCTCAAATTGGTCGACTGAGATCTCTTGAGGCTCATGCGCAGCTTTAAGGAACTTCATCAGAGCTTTGGCATGAGCTTCTGAATATTTTAGCAGAGATAGCATTGAGATTTTTGAAGCAGTGTGCCCCAGTTGCTCAACAATATTGTAATCACTCTTGCAGATGATTTTCAATATTTCCTCCATTCCTTGCTTTGATGGATCCTCAGCAGTGATCTCCACCGGGGTTTGAACTTGTTCAACTTGTGGCTCTTTGCCTCGAGCGTTGACATTTTGATTAGGAACTGGGACTCGGACTGGACCAGCAGCAACATTTGGAGAAATTTCTGGTGAAAAGATTCTTCCACTTCTCGTGATCTTGCTGGTACCCACAATATTACTCACAGTCGGAGTAGTTAACTTTGCGGCCTCTTCAGTCGAGGTACTCTGCTTAACTCCATGAACATAAACATTAGTGTCATATCCCCATGGGACAGCTTTGTCTGAGGAGTATGGAAATGGAGTTGGACTAGCAATGACTACTGATGCCACTTTGAGTGTAGCAGAAATTTTGAATGGAGCCTTGGCAGAGATTTTGAATGGTAAGCTGGAGATCACTGAGGCATCCTCTATTTTTATCCCGTTTGCAAAGACTTCGCACAGTACGTCCATAGAAGGGAGCCTCTCAAACATAATGATACGGCGATCCATCCATTTTTGAATTCCCATCCTCAGATTTTCACAACCATTGGGCAGGCATGAGCAATAAAAGCAGTCGGGGTCACATCCTGGGAAGTAACCAGCTCGGATTAGCTTTCCTTTGACTTCGCAGAGTGGAGTTGATAATTCGTTCACATCATGGATGTAAACAGTGTCCAGGATAGCGTTAACAGTTTTGTCATGCTTTGGCATAGGTGCTGTGATGACATTTGGAGTTTCTGGAGGATCGAACTCGATTTCACCAGCATCTATCATATCTTGTATTTTATTTTTCAGGGCCCAGCAGTGATCTGCGTCATGTCCTGGACAGTTTGAGTGATAGGCACATGTCGCATCAGGGCGATAATTCAGAGAGGAAGTGTTGACATTCTTTGGAGGACCTTTTAATGTGATCAGATCTGCTTTTAGCAAGTGCTGCAATGCCTGAGAGATTGGCATGTTGATTTTGGTGAAATTTCTTCTTGGTGCATCTGGTCGATGCGTATATTTTGGCTGTTGATCTTTTTGAGGTGCAGATGCGGAGATCAGAACTGCCCCTACAGATTGATGCTGCTCACTTTTGCGACTTTTCTGAATTTGTGTTGCATTGACCTCATTTCTCCCGTTGATGGGCCTTTTTGTAGTACCAGAGGAGGAACCTATTTGAATTTTTCCATTTTGAATGCCACTTTCGACACGTTCTCCGGTCAGTATCAGGTCAGTGAAACCTGATGATGAGCTTCCCAGCAAATGGCTATAGAAAGGGCCAGTGAAAGTGCCCATGAACATGTCAACTAGTTCGCGATCAGATAAGGGTGGTTGAACCCTTCCAGCCATATCTCTCCACTTTTGTGCATATCCTTTGAAACTTTCTTTTGGTCCCATAGACATGCCCCTTAGTTGAGTACGGGTTGGTGCAAGATCAGCATTGTATTGGTACTGTTTGTAAAAAGCAGCAGCTAATTCTTCCCAAGTATGAACCTTGGTATTTTCCAGCTGGTAGTACCACTCGAGTTGTGTACCCGACAGACTTTCTTGGAAGAAGTGAATCCACAATTTGTTATCTGTTGTATGAGGTTGTATCTTCCTCACATAGGATCTCAGATGTAGTTTCGGGCAAGAAACTCCATCATATTTTACAAAGATAGGAACTTTGAATTTTGGAGGGATAACAACATCCGAGATGAGCCCTAGATCATTGAAATCTAAGCCAGGTATTTTTTGTATTTCCATAGCTTTCATACGGTCTTCCAGCTGTTGGTATTTTTCATCATCCGGTTCGTCCCTAGAATGATCATTTTCTTCATTTGAAGAGAGAGAGGGTTTAGCAGAACCCTGGTTGCTTTGATTGTCTTCTTGTTCATCATCACCGACTATTTCAGGGATCGGTGGCTTTGGAAACTTTTTGACTGGAATTTTGATCTTTCTTCTCAGGTGACTCACACCTACAGATCCTTTGGGCTTCTTTTTCTTCTTGATTATCAGGGCTTTCAGTTCTTGTTGCCCCTTTGCCAGTTCCAGAATTGCCACTTGAACTTGGGCATTCTGTGCTTCGAGGTTCTTGATGCTTGCCTCAGATTCCATCTCTTCTGACTGAAATAAACAGCGAGGAGATGAGAAATCCGTCATGAGAACCTGTTATGAAATGTGTATGACTGGATGCCATGTGTATGCAATGTATGAAATGTATGTGCAATATATATGAATGCAATGTATGAAATGTATATGCAATGCATGAAGTGAAATGTGTGTGCAATGTTTCAAGGATCTTAGAGTTTAGATTTGTTAAAGAAGAAACAAACGTTAGTTAATCAATTTATTTCTTTTTTTTTTTGCTTCTTTTTTCTTTGCCTCATTTGGGCTTACAAGACAGAAAAAAATAAATGATCCCTCAGGTCTCCCGTGGACGCTTTCTCTTTGCCCCCAGGAATGTGTTGATCTGCTGTTCTTCTTGAAGCTGTCCGGTGAGCTCCAATATCCTTTTCTCATAGTCTCGACAGTATGATTTGAAGGTATCTCTTTCCTCTTTGAGTTGAACCCAAGATTTTTGCAACTCTTCTAGGTCAGTTGGCATGTCCGGGTGTAGAATAACTTGAGGTTCATATCCTTCGACCTCTGGTTCAATAGTCACAGGTAGAACAGCAGGATATGGCATAAGGAGTTTCTGAGCATGAGTGCAGACCCATCTGATGTAGGGTTCCATAGGAATAGAATTCCATTGCCCCAGAGTTTTGCTTTCTATTCTATAGACACTGTCCCATGCCCGTATGAACCTTCGTCGGTGTCTATGAGAATCATTCTCGTAATCAAACACAATGCCATGGATAATCATGTCATGAGGACCGTTGCTCCTTGCATATCCGAATTGGCGAAGAGCTAAAGAGGGATTGTAAGTGATGCCTCCTTTGATGCCAAGGAGTGGCACATTAGGGTACTCTCCACAATGATCAATGATAGTAATGTCTCTTTGAAAGAAGTTGTTCCACCGGATATCTGAATGAGACAAAGACATAATCCTGTGAGACCATTGCATTCTTTGTTCATTTCTCAACACTGATCGGGGAAGATGAAATGTAAACCACCTAGCCAATAGTGGTATACAGCACATGAGAGTTCCTCGTTTCTTTATGGTACGAGTGTGTAGAGAATGTAGAATGTCTCCCAGCAAGGTTGGTACCGGGTTACGGATTAGGAAAAGGTTGATGATGTGTACACTTATGAACTGGTCGGGATTAGGGAATAAAACCAACCCATAGATCAAAAGTGCCATAACTTCCTCAAAAGCTGGATAACTTTTGTTTTCTAGCAGTAGTCGAGCCTTTTCCAACAAGAACTTGGCAAGCAAACCCTTAACTCCACTCTTTGTTTCCCAATTGGACTCGATTTCTGATTTCCGCAGATGTAAAGCAGCAGCAATGACTTCAGGCTTTGGAATCCTTTCTAAACCAGTGAAAGGTAATTGATTTCGAACAGGCAATTCCATTAGTTCAGAGAATTCTTCCAAAGTGGGTACCAACTGGTAATCAGGAAAGGTAAAGCAATGATGTTCAGGGTCAAAGAACTGGAACAGGACCCGTATCATGTCTTCTTCAAATTTTGAGGTAACCAAATGGAGTAGGTGACCATGCCTTTCAGTGAATTGAACATTCCTGGGGAATTCTGACACTAAGTCTTTTAGTTCAGATGGTACCGTTGAGATGTTGATTCGGATGTAATCTTTGGTGGCGGGAGCCATTACCTGCAAAAACAAAGGTAAACTCTTTGATCCTTGAAGAGTTTGGTGCAAAAATGATATGCTTATGATGCAAACATGTGGCACACAAAAACAAATCAAACAATAGCCTTAGGTTTAAAGGCTTGCATGGAGCTGATAGGTGATACCCTCCCCACTGAAGTTGAGTTGGTTAAACCTGTCCTAGAATAGTATTCGGGTTCTATGATCCTTGGAAGTAATATCTCAATACGGCGCTCGAGCGGCCGATCAAAATATTCCTCGAGGATAACTAACTTCGATCAATTTCAAAGCTAGCCACTTAATAGGCCACAAGTCAAGTTCAACTAAAAAGGTTCTAAGACAAATTAGTGTTTAATGACATTTCGGAAGCCTAATATACTCCTTGATCGTTTTCAAGGGACATCAGTATAAACCAAAGTATCACACTAACGATGACTACCAGATCAACCGTATCGGTACATGCCGTACAGTTTCCTTGGTCTAATGTCATATACTTAAGGTATCTCGAGATTCGGGTTAGAATCTTTCACACAAGCAAAATACCCAAGCAAACCTTTGAAAAATAGAGCAATCAAGTCAATCATTTGAAAACATCAACCTATTCTCTTAAGGTAACCCCTTTTGAAAGCATTTTGTTTTTGAAAGTAAATCCCCAGCAGAGTCGCCAGTTCTGTGGACCTCCGTTTTTTAATCCGGGCCATACCTCTGTTCTGTAGAGGTACGTGAACTGACTCTTTTTTATCGCTTAATGCTTTCGCATTTTTGAAAATTCACAGAGTCGCCACCGACCTTTTATTTTATCCAATTAAGGAAAGGTTTATAAAAGACACAGAAAAAAGACCTTTAAGAAATTCTGGGTAAGGGGGTAGGTTATACAAAAGGAAGGTGTTAGCACCCTTTGTATCCATGGTTATCCATGGGCTCTTAAGTTTGCTTAGCTCACTTGTTTTTCGATCACTTTTCAATTGCTCTGAAATTGCTCATATGTGGTTCCAAATACTTTTGTAAATTGAATTTTGTAATGATCCGTGTGTGGATGTATACAAAATGCTTGTTTATCTTTCGAAAGATGTTTTTGAAAAGAACGTTAACTTTGTAATAATCCGTGTTTGGATGTATACAAAGTATTGCCTTTTTTGAAAGTTTTGAAAAAACAACAGTGTATGAGAATTTTGTTTGTTTTGATTTGAGCAAGCAAACTAGGAGGTCTACCCTGAGTTGTAAGGTCTTTATCCTATTTCCTTTAAAAATCTATCCTTTCACCGGATATAAAAGCAAGGTTCGATTTTGTACTCAAAACAGTAGAATTTGACTTTGATTTTGAAAGAATGAGAAGGGTATTACCTGAAGAGGTGCAAGTGTGATTGTGATTGGATTCAGATATTTATCTTTGAAGTTAGTGTTCTAACGGTTCAATTTTATCTTTGACATACACGCAGTTTATATATATGCGGGAAATTAAAATGCGGAAATGTAAAGTGCGGAAAGTAAATCTACGCTATTACATCGATTGTGCAGGAAATGTAAACTAGCCTATTTACATGAATTTGACATCCTATACATTTATCTAGGAATTTAAATTGCAAAAAAAATAAAAGGGCATGTTTTTGGATTTTTTATGGTGGATTTTAATTATAATTAATGCATGATTAATTAAATTAAAATGAAGAAAAAAGATGAAAATAAATTTAAACCTAGAATTTTAAGTTTAAAATATGTACAAAATATTTGTTAATTAATTTTAAAGCAAAATTAATTTTTTTGGAATTTTTGAAATTGATTTGAAATTGATTTAAGTTAATTAAAACATAATTATGCAAATAATTATACAAATAATTAAAACTTAAAGAGAAAATTATTCAAAATATGTACAAAATTAGTTTATAATACATAAACAATATTTTATATAAAGAACAATTTTTTTATGATTTTTTGATTGGTTAGAATAATTAAAAAGCAAATATATAAATATATACTAATTAATTATACAAAATATTGAAATTTTGAAGAAAAATAAAATATTTTTATTTCAGAAAATAATATATTATTTTAGAAGTCTAAAAATATTTTTTGTGTATTTTTTGGATTTTTAAAACTATTTTTAATTAATTTAACAAAGAAATTAAAATAAAAATAAGAAATAAAAGGATACTGATCATGTGTGGAACTTAAATGAGGGAGTATGATGCGCATGCGTGTTCTGAGGCGTTGGATGAGCTGTTAAGCAAGATCAGATGGTCCAGACTTTGAGGCACATGGTACACGTCACACCATTCAACTCGTCTTGTTCCACTGAATCTAACCATGTCTTTAATTTGCTTTAATTTTGGCTCTATTGAAGAACCCTAATTTTGAGCTAAGAAAACCCTAAAATGGTATATGCTACAAACAGCCATTAAAATCCAATTGAAGCTCCAGAAACGACCAGAGCTTCAAACCAAACACAATTATGCATCTACATCTTGTTAAATATGCGTGAGTTATGAGATATAAGTTGGTTTTAGTTTGAACAAACCGTGGCCTAGGTAGCTCGATTTATGAGGTTTCAAGACTTGGAAATGATTGAGATATGTTCAGTAATGCTTGAGGAAGGTGTTTAAGCGTTTAGTTTATATTGAAAATGGATTAAACTCAGAATTCGAATTTTGAATTTCTTTGAAATTTTCAAAGTGTTACAAGCATGGTACAAGCATAAGAATAGCTCTGAATTCGTGTCTCCCTTGTTACTGAACTATGATAGCTTATTTATAAGCATTGAGTGCTTAGAATTGAAGCTAAGAAGCATCTTAGTTGCCTTTGTTGAAAGTTTGATTTTTAAATATTAAAAATCTTTGAAACTTGACCAAGTCTTGCTCTCCTTCAATGCACTTGCCTTGCTCTTCAATTCTCTGCAGAAAGGTAGAGATTCCTTGGGTGAGTCATGCTTGATTTGTAAGCTAACCATTATCCATCCATTTTCCTTTTAATTTTAATCTTAAAGTAAGATAAAATCAATCAAAAAATGAATAAAAATGGTATGGGATTAGCCTTGGTCGTGGGAGGCCCATAATAACATGGCAAAGATGTTTGAACCATAAAAACTTGGCCCCTTTTGGAAAAAATGCATTTTTGAACAATATTGGTTTCATGCATTTTCCAAAATTTAGCCAACTTCAACAAGGTGTAAATCCCTCAATTTTTGTCATATGAAGGAGATCTTGCACTTTTTGGAAACCCCAAAGAGTCCTCTAACCAATGTCTTTGGTCTCATGTCAAAATGATGTTTGATGCTCCTTGTGTGTCCTTTTGAAAAAAGTGTCTTTTTGTTGACTTTGAAAATGACCTGTAATGTCTTTGGTCATATTTTTCAAATGGTGAATCCAATGACCATGGGATCAATGGAATTTGAAAGATAATTGAATTTCCTTCAAAATGAACTTTGTTTTGAATTTTTTGGATGAAGGATGAGAGAGTTATGATCAGTCAAAGTTGAGTTGACTTTTCAGGCAAAAACCCTAATTTTGAATCTTAGGTTTTTGTTGATTTTTGATCTTTCCTTGATGAATTATGATCATCCAATGATCAAATGATGAATCCTTTGAAAAAATATGGACTTTGACAAAAAATTTCATTTTTGACTGTCTGTTGACTTTTTGGTCAAACGGGTCGTCTGTTGACTGTTTGAGCTGCTGACGGTGCGTCTGAGTGAATTGAAGTTTGAAAATTTGTATGATGGTACTTTGAGATATATGGATGTGTATGAAATCCATTTGAGCTCTCAAAAACTTGTTTCTCCTGTAAAAACAAGAAAGCCCTAGTCAGGGACTGTTTATGTAGGAGACAGTTAAGCGTACCTGATTTTTGTGCAGTGTTGAGTCTCTGCTAATCGCGTGATATTCAGAAGACTTCTAGAACAAAAACCTTGGAATTTTGATTTGTGAAAGATTGATTTGATTGATGGTACAAAACACTGAGAATTGTACTGCCAGCAGTTTGGCTGTCGACTGACTGTCCAGGTATTGATGTAGCAGTTAGAGTGAAAAATCAACAGTCAAAGTTAATTTTCTTTTTTGTTGTTTTTGTTTTTGTTTTATGTGAAAAATGAAAGTTTATTTACATGACTTGTTAGAAAAACACAGACATAATAAATAACTAATATTTACTGTATGCGGGCAAAATTACCGATAATAACCCTGAAAATCATTTAATGCACAGAAAAATGAATATTTGACTGGCAGAAAACACACAAAATATTATCTGAGTAATTAAGAAATATTATGACTAATAGTACAACATTTAATACTGACAGTACAAATATTACATACTAAATTGAATAGTACGACGAATAAACGGTACATTTAAGAAATAAGAAATACGGCAAATTTTAAGAATGACGATTGATAACCCATGCTATGAACAATAACATGTAGATGATTGGGAGCATAACCATTGCAGGTCCACACTCCTCAGGACTATGCAGGCATAAGAAAGTCATGATCACCGTAGCAATGGTGATGACTGTAAGAGACAGTGTCTCTATCCACTTTGCCATTCTAGTCAGGGAAGAAGAGAAAATAGATATGAGGTAGGAATTTGAGAGATGAATTAGAATTTGATGTGAGATTTTATGGAAGAAAATGAGAGGTATTTATAGAATGGAAAGAAGGATAGAGACGTTGGGGAATGATGTGATTCCGTACAAAAGGAAAATTTGAGTGGAAATAAGATTTGAAAGAAAGTGTATGATAGTGTTGGGAAAAAGAGAGATTTGATTTTTGAAAAAGAGATTTGAAAAGATTTTTGAAAATAATGGAATATAGTACAAAAATTAGTGGGAAACAAAAGATAATAATAATCTACTTGTTACCAGTACAGTCTGAGTTTCCTGATTCTGCGCCTGCAAAAAGATTTAACTCTGTACCAATTGTGTCAGTACTATTTATCTGTAAATAAATAGCATGTGTGAAGTAATAAACAATATTTGGTGTTTGCGTAAGAATAAATTCAACTGCAAGCCAAATTACTGTATAAGAAAAATTCTAAAAACTAAGTATTTCATATGTCAGGATCTTTGTTGAAATAAAAATCCATGATTATATGAGACTCTTAATTTTCAGATTGGAGTTTTTCTTGAAAAAAGATGCGGGCAAATTTTGGGGTATAACAGTATCACCAGAATAATTTTCCTCTTTCAAAATTTCCATACGCGTATGAGCGTCCTCATACGCTCCTCATACGCAAATTACCAGCACAGGGTGTTTTGGACAGGGCAGTTGCGTATCATACGCGTATAGCCCCTTGGGAGTGTCCCCCATACGCGTATGACCTCTTCCCATACGCGTATGGCACTGTTTCATACGCGAAACACCAGAAAAATTGCCCAGAACCTGCAACTTCGTAACAGTCCAAAAACCCACTCGTTTCTACTCATACCAATCCACGATTTTGAGTCTAAAAACCAGAAAATTCACATCTAAACAGCATGCGAATTCATCCACAACCACAGTATATAATTCCATAATCAATTTCATTCATCATTCCCTAAATCTATCAGTTATTAGGGATTAACAGTCCAAAATTCAATGATGAACACAGATGAAAATTCAGAATATAGAATCAATGGATCCAATCATACTCATAATCCATACTATCACCTATAATACGATAAAAGAGATTAAACGGAGAGTCTCCCCTTACCTCAGATAAAAGTCTTGGTTCTTGGTCTCTCCCTCTACAGTTCTCCTTCACGTTTCTTGTTCCCAATTCTGTTCTTTCACGTTCTTTCTTTCTTTCCCAATTCCCAATTCTGATTATTTTATGAAAAATAATATTAAATTAGTAAGGGCTTTACTACACCACACCCCCTTCTTCTTACTAACCTCACACATGGCCCAAATGCCATCAACCATCATTTTCCCATTATTTTCATAAAATCCATAATAATAATAATTATTAATCTAATATTCCAATTAAATTAAAAATTGAAATTATACGGGTGTTACAACTCTCCCCCACTAAAAGAGTTTTCTTCCTCGAAAACATACCTTAGGTAAAGAGCTCTGGATAAGAATCCTTCATCTGACTCTCTAGCTCCCAGGTAACATTTCCCCCAGCAGGTCCTCCCCAAGCTACTCTGACTAAAGCTATTTCCTTGCCACGCAATTGCTCCAGCCTTCAGTCCTCAATCCTCACAGGTAAAGTCTCAACCGTCAAGTTATCTTTCACCTGTATATCATCTACTTGGATCACATGGGACGGATCTGAAATGTATTTCCTCAACTGAGACACATGAAATACATCATGTAAATTTGCAAGCATCGGCGGTAAAGCGATACGATAAGCCACTTCTCCCACTCTTTCAGAAATTTGGAATGGTCCGATAAAACGCGGACTTAACTTCTTCGACTTCAATGCCCGACCAATCCCTGTCATAGGAGTAACTCTCATAAACACATGATCTCCCTCTTGAAACTCAAGTGTTTTCCTCCTCTTGTCATGATAGCTCTTCTGACGACTCTGAGAAGCCTTCATCTTCTCTTGAATCATTTTAATCTTCTCTGTAGTCTGTTGTACAATTTCTAGACCAATCACAGCACTCTCACCAGATTCGTACCATCATAACGGCGTCCTACATCTCCTACCATACAAAGCCTCAAACGGAGCCATACCGATACTCGAATGAAAACTGTTGTTGTAGGTAAACTCAATCAAAGGTAGATAACTATCCCAAGTACCTCCTTTTTCCAACACACAAGCACGCAACAAATCCTCTAACGACTGAATTGTTCTCTCAGTCTGTCCATCAGTCTGTGGATGGTAAGCAGAACTCAATCTCAGCTTAGTACCCAAAGCTTTCTGCAAACCTTCCCAGAACTTAGATGTAAACCTCAGATCTCTGTCTGACACGATACTTGAAGGAATACCATGAAGACTAACTATCTTCTCAATATACAACTGAGCTAGCTTCTCCATCGGATAATCCATTCTCACCGGTATAAAATGTGCAGACTTCGTCGACCTGTCTACCACGACCCAGATAGCTTCACAATTTCTGACAGTTCTCGGCAAACCCGAAACAAAATCCATTGATATGCTATCCCACTTCCACTCAGGAATAAACATCGGTTGCATAAACCCAGATGGTTTCTGATGCTCAATCTTTGACTTCTGGCAAGTCAAACAAGAGTACACAAACTCAGCAATCTCCTTCTTCATTCCAGGCCACCAAAACAACTTTTTCAAATCATGATACATCTTGGTAGCACCAGGATGAATACTCAACCCACTACGGTTTCCTTCTTCCAAAACACGTTTTCGGAGTTCATCAACATCAGGAACACAAACTATGTCACCAAACTTCAGTATACCATTCCCATCCACTCTGAATTCACCACTCTTGCCTTGATTGATCAAAGTCAACTTATCAATCAATCCAACATCAGCTTTCTGACCTTCTCTGATTTCCTCAAGAATACCACTAGTCATCTTCAGCATACCCAATTTGACACTAGTCGGAGTACTTTCGCACACTAAACTCAAGTCTCTGAATTATTCAATCAAGTCCAATTCCTTCACCATTAGCTTAGACATATGCAAGGTTTTCCTACTCAATGCATCAACAACAACGTTTGCCTTAACCGGATGGTAATTCAAACCAAAATCATAATCTTTCAGAAATTCTAACCACCTTCTCTGTCTCATATTCAGCTCTTTCTGATCGAAGAGATACTTCAGGCTTTTATGGTCACTGAATACCTCAAATCTTGAACCATACAAATAGTGTCGCCACAACTTCAAAACAAACACCACAGCTGCCAACTCCAAATCATGAGTCGGGTAATTCCTTTCATGCACTTTGAGTTGTCTCGACGCATAAGCGACCACTTGTTGGTTCTGCATCAATACACCACCTAAACCCATCAGTGATGCGTCACAATAAATCACAAATGATTCTGTCGGATTCGGCAAAATCAAAATAGGAGCACTAGTCAACCTCCTCTTCAACTCTTGGAATCCTTCTTCACACTTGGCATCCCATATAAAGGCTTGTCCCTTCCTGGTCAGTTTAGTTAACGGTAATGCTAACTTTGAAAATCCTTCAATGAACTTTCTGTAATAACCTGCGAGACCAAGAAAACTACGAATCTCTAATACTGACTTCAGAGTTTCCCACTGGGACACAGCTTCTATCTTTGTAGGATCCACAGCAATACCATCCTTAGAAATCACATGTCCAAGAAAATTGACTTTCTCTAACCAGAATTCACACTTCGACAGTTTGGCAAAAAGTTGCTTCTCTTTCAACAGCTCTAACACAGTTCTGAGATGTTCCGCATGTTCTTCCTCATTCTTAGAATATATCAGGATATCATCTATAAATACCACCACGAACTTATCGAGATAAGGATGAAAGATCCTGTTCATATATTCCATAAAAACACCAGGTGCATTAGTAACCCCAAACGGCATTACCGAATACTCATAATGTCCATACCTCGTTCTAAAAGCAGTCTTCTGAATATCGTCATCTTTCACACGTATCTGATGATACCCAGACCTCAAATCAATTTTACTAAATACACATGCTCCAACCAATTGATCCATCAAATCATCAATCCTCGGCAATGGATACCGATTCTTGATAGTGACCTTGTTCAATTGTCTGTAATCTACACACAGCCTCATTGAACCCTCTTTCTTCTTTACCAGTAACACAGGCGCACCCCACGGCGAAACACTAGGACGAATAAATTTCTTCTCAAGCAATTCCTCTAACTGCTGCTTCAGTTCAGCCAATTCAGACGGCGACATACGGTACGGTGCCATCGACACTGGACTAGTTCCTGGAACCAATTCAATAGAAAACTCCACTTCTCTTTCCGGTGGTAATTCATTCACATCTTCTGGAAAGACTTCTGGAAACTCACACACCACAGGCAATTCGCCACTCACCACTTTCTCCTTCACATTCATCAATGCGAACAACATAAACACTGTTGCTCCATCTCCGATGGCTTCATTCACTTGTCTAGCTGTCATTTCCAGATCATCATTACTAACCTCTTCAGGAAAAATTACCGTCTTCGTAAAACAGTTTATATGAACACGGTTGAATTCCAACCAGTTCATTCCCAGGATTACATCAAGCTGTTTCAACGGAAGGCACACTAAGTCCATCCCGAATTCTCTACCAAAAATGTCAACCGGACAATTCAAGCATGCAGACGAAGTAGTTACTGAACCCGACGCAGGAGTGTCAATAACCATACTTCCATTTATATCAGATATCTCAAGATTCAACCTCATAGCACAATCCAAAGAAATAAAAGAATGAGTTGCCCCAGTATCAATAATTGCAACTAAAGGTGTGCCATGAATGAAACACGTACCTTTAATCAACCTGTCCTCTGGAGTAGTCTCTGACCCGGTCAAAGCAAAAACCTTTCCTCTCGATTGGTTCTTCTTCGGCTTAGGACAATTAGGACTGATGTGACCCTCTTCACCACAGTTGTAGCAAGTCACAACCCTCTTCTTGCAGTCAGCAGCAATATGACCCTCTTGGTCGCACTTGTAACACTTCTTCTGATCAAGCTTGCACTCATTCCTACGATGTCTCATCTCACCACAATTGTAACATCTGATACGAGCACTGGAATCTCCCCCACTGGGTTTCTTCCAATCAGCAGGTTTACCGCGACCATATGGCTTACCTCTATCCATATGTTTCTTTCCTTTTCTGTCAACCAACTCGCGAGAGTGAGATGACCTCAGCAATGTTATCTTCCTCAAAAATCCTGCTACAATCCACCAGATCAACAAATCTCCGGATCCTCTGGCACCTGATACCTTGCTTGATCTCATCACGAAGACCATTCTCAAATTTGACACATTTCGAGAACTCACTGGCTTCATCCTCATTGTAGTGCACATAGTACTTTGCCAGTTCCACAAACTTAGCAGCATACTCCGGCACCGACATATTGCCTTGAACCAGTGCCAGAAATTCAACTTCCTTTCTGCCCCTGACAACTTCAGGAAAATACCTCCTCAAAAATTCCCTCCTGAATACAGTCCAGGTAATTGCTGTACCACCAGCATCCAACTCAGCTCTAGTTGACATCCACCAATCATCAGCTTCCTCAGACAACATGTGAGTGCCATGTCTCACTTTGAGATTCTCAGCACAGTCAATGACTCTGAAAATCCTCTCGATCTCCTTAAGCCATTTCTGAGCACCCTCGGGATCATGCGTGCCCTTGAACAATGGAGGATTGTTCCTCTGAAAATTCCCCAACTGTCTTTCAGCACCAATCCCAGCCCCTATAGCATTTCCTCCAAGCACACCAGCAATCATGCCCAGAGCCTCAGAGATGGAATCATCGTTTCTTCCTCCTCTTCCAGCCATTGTTCTGCTTACACAAACAATCCAGTCAGAACAAAAGTATCGACAAATAACTCGTATTAGTCGCATACACAGAAAGAATGACACTAAGACTCTGGTCACAACGACCGACTATACTCTGATACCACTATTGTAACACCCCTCTAATAACCCGCGACAGTTAAATAATTATTAATCAGAGTAAACATGCAAGAGGTGTCACAATTCATAAAATGAAGAAAACACAAGTCGGTACATATCATGCATCCACTGAAAACATCTGTAATTATAACTCATTAAGCAAAACATGTTTACACAGCGGAATTAATTCATCAAGTCAACATTCATCAATAATGTATCAGACTTCAAACATCATAAACAAATACAAATAGAGTTATAATCAGAACTCTAAAAACAAAACGTTCCCAGTGCTACATCTATCAGAGCATGACACCAACACAATACTAAAAACCGACTTATGAGCTAATCCTCACCAAGTCACGCCGCTATCCTCAATCTGAAAAATGACAACAAGTAAGGGTGAGTCTCATCACAGTTAACCAATGTTATTGCATCATAAATAATAACATTTCATAGTTATATCATTCACCCAATTGTTTCATATCCAGACAAAACGTCATTCACACATCCACAGATAAACAGACAAGTCATCATATAGCATATATCATCATGCTATAAACAAATCATGCACATGTATGAAACTGACACTATGCATGTGGTACCAAATCATCACCAGTGGAAATCATCCACCGACCGATCTATCATCATCCAGATACGGCCCTGCCAGCACAAATTCCACACAATGGGAATTCTGCCATACACTGAAATCCTCTCATCACCTAGGATTCAGTCCTCATCAATGTTTATGAATGCATGTAACATATATATAACATACTTTCATCATCACACTATGAGTAGCATCATCTATACTCATTTCATCATCATCATCATCATTATTAGGCATGTTCATATATACATTCACATCATTCAAATACAATTAAACCATCAGTAAACGAAACTCTCACACTATAAGGTTCACTCATCCTCAAACGGCACACAAAACAGGCCTACAGATCGAAAGTTATGCATCATTAAACTTTCCAAAAAAATCACAAAACAGGAATTTGCACTCACAGCGACCATACGCGTATCATAATGCCCATACGCATCTATACGCGTATCACTAAGTTCCATACGCGTATCATATGCATTTCAACAGACCAGGTTTTGCCCAAAAGCAACCTCATACGCGTATCAGTCTTGCCATACGCGTATCACCAGAATAATTTTCCTCTTTCAAAATTTCCATACGCGCATGAGCGTCCTCATACGCTCCTCATACGCAAATCACCAGCACAGGGTGTTTGGGACAGGGCAGCTGCGTATCATACGCGTATAGCCCCTTGGGAGTGTCCCCCATACGCGTATGACCTCATCCCATACGCGTATGGCACTGTTTCATACGCGAAACACCAGAAAAATTGCCCAGAACCTGCAACTTCGTAACAGTCCAAAAACCCACTCGTTTCTACTCATACCAGTCCACGATTTTGAGTCTAAAAACCAGAAAATTCACATCTAAACAGCATGCGAATTCATCCACAACCACAATATATAATTCCATAATCAATTTCATTCATCATTCCCTAAATCTATCAGTTATTAGGGATTAACAGTCCAAAATTCAATGATGAACACAGATGAAAATTCAGAATATAGAATCAATGGATCCAATCATACTCCTAATCCATACTATCACCTATAATACGATAAAAGAGATTAAACGGAGAGTCTCCCCTTACCTCAGATAAAAGTCTTGGTTCTTGGTCTCTCCCTCTACAGTTCTCCTTCACGTTCCTTGTTCCCAATTCTGTTCTTTCACGTTCTTTCTTTCTTTCCCAATTCCCAATTCTGATTATTTTATGAAAAATAATATTAAATTAGTAAAGGCTTTACTACACCACACCCCCTTCTTCTTACTAACCTCACACATGGCCCAAATGCCATCAACCATCATTTTCCCATTATTTTCATAAAATCCATAATAATAATAATTATTAATCTAATATTCCAATTAAATTAAAAATTGAAATTATACGGGTGTTACACCTTCAAGGCCAAACAATACAACCTCGAAGCAGATACAAAAAACATCATGGGAATGGGGGAAGAAAAGTAATAAAACCCCACAAGGCAGATAGTTCTGACATAAGTAATAATAAAAGGGAAATAAAGAAAATTGAGTTTCAGGGTTATCGAACATTCGAGCTTTGACTGGTTTGTTAACCCTGAAAATTGGAAAAGGAAAAATAGACAAAAAAGGGGGTGAGTGTAGGCGGAGTTCATTATATTTGAAGGCAAACCCTAGTTTTAAAAAGAGGAGAAAAAAAACAAATATTTAAATAAAGATTAAATCAGGACTTAGCTTTGATCTGATATGGTTCGTAGTCGGAGAAAATCCTGTTGCTAACCCTGAAAATGCACCAAGAAACAGAATTTTTTTAGTGTAGGGAGTGATCTTCGCGAACCCTGATTAGGGCACAAGTTAACCTTGGTTAATAGAATAAATAAAATCGGATTAATCAATTATTGGTTTTCCAACCTAATTAATTAACTCGGCAAAATAAGGTTTTGATTAAATTTTCTAACCCTAACATATATTTTTATCAGTTAATAAAAGTTAATTAACTAATTTAAATAAATAATCTAGACAAGTTAAATTAATAAAATTAATTATTTAAAACAAATAAATATTTTTATTTATTTTTTGTGAAAAAAAGAATTTAAGATAATTTTCTCTTCTAAGAGAATTTCTAAAAGGTATATATTATATATAAAAGATTTGAACAAAATAATATATAATAAAACAAAATAAAACAAATTATGTAATTAAAAAAGAAAAAAATTTAAAAGACTTAGCTAATGATTCAGTGTGATAAGGCTGAGACGTCTATGGTGCACTCCCTTCTTGATGGACGTCAGATTTGGTACTAGAGAGATCCAATGGTCTGATCTCCAGAAGGGCATCATGAGCGCAACCATGTTAGAGACGCTGGATCCATGGAGTTTAAGTCTAAAAAATGTTTACAAAAGCATAGGCCCCTCCAGGGATCGAACTGAGGACATGGAGATCATAGGCATCCGCTAGTTACCACCCAGGCCATTCGTCATTTGCTGTCAATAAACACATGGATAACATAATAAAAAAACAAAGTTTCCAGAAATTCAAACTGAAATCGCGCGCAGGCCTGTCTTCTTCCTCCTTCAGATTTTTCTGAACCCAACACTTTTACCTACGGTTTTTATGCGTAGCTACATGCTCTCATCATCCATATCTGCAAATCAACATCAATAAACACACAAAAGCAATCCAGAACAATTATACGCAACCCCACAAACGTATTGGATTCATTAATTTGACTTAAAATCGCCTCTAGTTGAAATCCCCATTTGAAGAACATGAAGACCTAACAATGGCATCTTGCCATATTCGCATCAAAACTCAAATCAAATAGCCCAGACATGATCTAAACTTCAATACTATTACAGATATATAATCTAACAACAACCCAAATGCGTGAAAGACTGAAATCGAATTCGAAAATAAATGGCAAAATCGTGAATGTGCATATGACGATTCTGGATGCTTTGAAGGTTTGAGTCAATTGAATTTACTTCAGAGAAGGCCTGGGAAACTATTTGATTATTCAGAACAGCCTCAATTGTTCTCCAAATCCATGAACGAATTTAATTTTCTTTGAAATTTTTCAATAGCAATTAGGGTTCTTTCCACTGCCAAAACCTTATGAATCCTCCCCCTTCTGATCAGGTTTTGTTGTGGTTTTATAATGAAACAATTTAGTGCAAGAGAAATCATCCAAATATCTTTGATTGGTCCATTAAATCTTTGATTTGGAGCTTGATTGAAAGTTACTAATTTTGAAGAATATTTTGCCCAAAAATTCTCTCCAATCCTTTAGCCACGATTCTTTAACCAAATATCCTAAATATATTCTTAATATTTGATCACAAAATAAGTTTAGCACAAAATTATTGATTTTCAATATTTATTTCAATTAAAATTGAATTTAAATTACTTATATTCAAGAATAAATAAAATAAATAAAAAGGAGAGCATGTGGTTGGGCTTAGAGGTCATGGATATGCTTAGGGTCATGTTTCAAAACCAAATGTTAGGCCCATGAGTCAAAGTAAGCAATTTTGTTCAAGTTGACTTTTGTACATTTCTCCAAAATTGTCCAACTTCATCAATGCATATCTCTCTCGATTTTGATCGTATGAAGGTGTTCCATGACTTTTTAGAAAGCTCAAGATGTCCTATAAAACCTCCTTTTGGTTTCATCTCAATGGAGCTTACCATGTTCAAATTATGAGCTTTGATTCAAAAGGTGTTTTTGTTGACTTTTATAAGGACCTATAATGTCTTGGTCCATATCTCTCAAATGAAGCATTTATGGACTTGGCATGTGAGAGACAAAATTGTAGAGAATTAAATTTCCTTCAAAATGAGCTTTGGATGGAAAATTTCAGATGTTCCATTTGGAAGTTATGGCTGGTCAAAGTTTAGTTGAGTTTCTCCTATGAAAACCCTAATTTAGAAACTTTTGGATTTGTTGATTTCTGATCTTTCCTTGATGAACCATGATAATCCTTGATCAAATGGTGAATGATACTTCAATATAAGAATGTTCACAAAAAATTAGGAGTTTTGACTGTACTTTGACCACAGTTGACTTTTAGGTCAACCTAGTCGACTGTTGACTTTCTAAGCAATTGAGTGACCAACTCTTTGAATTGAGACCTGTATTTTGTCATGGAAGTAGTGTGGGATATCATATACCATATGAAATGTGTTGGAGCTTTTGATCCATTGATTTTTCCTTAGAACAATAAAACCCTAGTTCTTGAACCTTGTTTAGGAAAGGGTGTCTTTGAACATTGTGCCTTGATTTTGAATTTGATCAAGAGAAATGGTATGGGCAAATTTTGGGGTATGAAAACTGCCCCTGTTCAATTTTCTTATATCAGAAGATGTAGACTGGCATGTGTGCCTGTTGGAATCTGAAGGTAGAAGAGGATTGAACACTAGAATACCCAAGAATTTGCCCTAGATGAAGTAAGGACTTTTATCGGAAATGGGCTTGAAGATGCCATCTAGGCAGAGTGTTGTCGGAGATGGGCTTGAGAGAAAGTTTATTGGAGATGGACTTAAAGATGCCATCCGGATGTTGAGAGACTTGATTGAGATAAGCTTAAAGATGCCATCCAGCTTGATAGACTTGTACGTTAGCCCGTATCTGAAGAATATACTTAGGATGAGTCGTACGTTAGACTGGAGGATGGGTCGTGCGTTAGACTGAATCCAATTTGCATCCGTAGATGTCTGGAAGGCCGTGCGTTAGGCTGAAGGATGAGTCGTGCGTTAGACTGAATCCAATTTGCATCCGTAGATGTCTAGAAAACTGTGCGTTACGCGTAAGGATGAGTCGTGCGTTAGACTGAATCCAATTTACATCCGTAGATGTATGGAAAACCGTGCGTTAGGTTGAAGGATGAGTCGTGCGTTAGACTAAATCAAAATTGCATCCGTAGATGTCTAGAAAACCGTGCGTTAGGTTGAAGGATGAGTCGTGCGTTAGACTAAATCCAAATTGCATCTATAGATGTCTGGAAAACCGTGCGTTAGGTTGAAGGATGAGTTGTGCGTTATACTAAATACAATTCGCATCCGTAGATGTGTGGAAGGCCGTGCGTTAGGCTGAAGGATGAGTCGTGCGTTAGACTAAATCCAATTTGCATCCGTAGATGTCTAGAAAACCGTGCGTTAGGCTGAAGGATGGGTCGTGCGTTAGACCGGATCCAATTTGCATCCGTAGATGTCTGGAAGGCCGTGCGTTAGGCTGGAGGATGGGTCGTGCGTTAGACCGGATCCAATTTGTTTTCAGAAAGAGCCGTGCGTTAGGCTTTGCCTTTTGAATGGATTTCAGATTTGAATTATTGCGTTGATCATCTTTGTAATTTACCTGTAAGATAATATTCATTTGGTAACGATGTCAGTTTTATGCAATGCTTATGATGCATGTGATGGATGAGATGGAGTTATCAAAATAAATGGGGCACTTTGTATGTTATGTATGAATTTGTTTATGATATATGATGCATGACTATGATTTATGTTATTCGGAGCATCTTGAATGAGAAGATAGATCTCCATGTTTTTGTGATTTTGATGTTTGATCTTATCTTGGAAATGCTCAGCTGGGGATTTATGATTTCTGCTTGGGGATGAATAGTAATTTGATGTACCCTGACTGGGGATAGAAGATGCTAGTAAACCCTGTTGGAGAAGAGCGAAGTGTTGGAGAACCGGTAGTGTTGAAGATGTAAACTCTGTTGGGAAGCCATGTCTTTGTCGGGATGAGAGCATTTGAAGATATATTCTTAATGATTACTCTGTGGAGATATGATCTTGTCTACCCGGCTCTGTGGGGAGACATGGGTGTCTTGAAAGTTGCCCCTAGTATTCTATTAACTATCATTCCTGGATTTGATTAGGACACACCACTGAGTATTGATCAAGATGTCAAACCGGACTTGCATAGGTTTGCCCCTGCTAGTAGGAACTTTGGAAAGATTCGCCTCGCGAGGACTTTATGAGATGTGCACTATGGGCGACATGCCCTTAGTAATCATAGGCCCAAGCCAATGTCCCATGTTGATTGGGAAGTAGCTTCATATCTACTTGGATGCATGTCCCTGATTGTTCCGGCAACCTTGAGAGATTCTCGGAATCTTGACTTGATTGCCCCAGATTGATCGGGAAATAGTTTGAAACCCACTTGGGATGTATGCCTTTGACTATTTGGAATTTTAAGAGATTCTTGGAATCTTGACTTGATTGCCCCAGATTGATTGGGCAAAACATGCCATGCCCCTTGTATACGTAGGAGATATTGCTTCTTGGAGTAATATTTGTTGGTCGGGATAACTTTGAGTCATTAGTCATACCTTGTGCAAGTTCATTCTGATGCTAACATTTGAAATTATGTAGCAGAATATGTTTAATAATGAATTCATGAGATGCAATGCATACGTCTGTCTTGAGTTTTTGAAAAACATTAAAACAGGGGGAGAAATTCAAAGCTCTGAAGCTGTCCAATGGAAGCTCTAAAGTGAAGCTATGAATTATCTGAAAGTTCAAAGTTCAACGTGAAAGTCTCAACTGAAATGGAAAAATACTCAAGGAAGTATTTTATTTATAAATTCTTCTAGTATTAATTTTAGGGGAAGATTGTTAATCTCAGGGGGAGACATAGTCACACACTCTGATTAATATGCTTAATGCTATATCTGTGTATTGTCTTTTTCATCTGATATTCTAGATACAAATTCATATCAATTTTGTATGTTTTGCCATCATAAAAAAGGGGGAGATTGTTAGAACAAGAAATGTTCTGATCAATATTCTTAGTTTTGATGATAACATTAAGTATGAATTTTGTATAAGAGAATGTGATACTCTAATTATTCATGTTTTCCATTTTAGGAAAAGTATAAGAGAGTATGCACAAATCAGAGTTCAGAAGCACTGACCCAGAAGTTCTAGATAGCTTCATCAGAACATGGTCTGGCAAGACATTAGAAGATGGTCTTGCAGAATCAGAACATGATCTAGAAAGTATCAGAAGATGGCAGTCAGAAGTAAAAGCTCTGAAGCTCTGATGGTATCACGCTCAAAGAAATTCAACTCTAAAGATAGAAGTTGCATCTGCACCAAAGCTGAAGACTCTGAAATTCAAACGTCTATTCTACACATTCTGAGTACAAAAGAAAGTACAAGTACAAAAGGCTATAACGTCAAATCTCTGACTGACAAAAGGAACGTTAGAAGCTACAAAAGGCAAAGTCAATAAAAGCAGCAAAAGCATGGCTCGAGGTAGTTGACAAAAGTGTGAAACATTAAATGCAGCGTTGTACTATTCACGTAAAGCATTAAATGCTCCCAATGGTCATTTCCTCTCAAGCGCCTATATATAGAAGTTACATTCAGAAGCAGCACAGAACACTCTTGCACAAATACATTGAAACGCTGTCAAACTGAAATTCAAAGAAGAACTTCATCTTCAACCTCACAAATTTGTAATATCGTAGTGGGTGTTAAGAACTAGAACTTAAGAGAAATATCACTTTGTGATTACAACTTTATTAGAAGCAAGTTACACGCTTGCAAACATTTATTTTACATTGATTGTAAAAGGATTTCCTAGAGTGATCAAGTTGTGATCTGTAGACTCTAGAATACTTAGAGGGTATCTAAGTGGAGAACCATTGTAATCAGTTTGATTAGTGGATTAAATCCTCAGTTGAGGTAAATCACCTTGTCAGGGGGGGACTGGAGTAGTTTAGTTAACTACGAACCAGGATAAAAATAATTGTGTTCATTATTTTTTATCTACCATTTTGAGAAGTTACACTTACTAATCCCCCATTTCTAAGTGTTTTTCACTCCTTCATCATGGACATTATGAAAATTAGAATTTGCCTCTAGACAATTTGACTCAAATAATGTTTTAAAGTACACTCGAATCATAACTCTCTGTGAAGCTAGCATTGGGCTCTACCAAATTTGACTCGGATTATGAGTTAAACTTGACTCAAATCACAACACCTTATGACTCGAATCACGAGGGAGTCGCCCATAATGCGTCTTAAAATTTTACCTTGATATTTTGTTGGATGAGGTGAAAACTTTCCCTTAAAACGTAATAGTTTTAGTAGTGTTAAATCTTATTGCAACATGGCCTCCTTTATTTTATTTTTGCAAGTCGAATAAGAGATGGAGGATTTGACAAGAGAAAGACGAAAAGAAACAAAGTTCATACATATATTGAGAACGTGGCATTTTAAACATGGGGTGTCATTGAAACATTAATTCGACAGTGTGTTGACCTATAAGGGTAAAAATTAGAAAATCTATCAATTCTTAGAGTTTCTCCAACGAGAGTTTTTTCTTAAGTCCTCCAGCATGGAAAACACATTGTTTTGTTTTCTAGCCATTGGAGTTGGCCAGCCTGGCCAACCGTTGCAATGTAGTGCAACGTCTCTTTAGAATAAAATAGTAATAAAATTAAAATTGTCGTTTAGCAACAACTATTTATTTAACACTTTAGTTGAATAAAATATTAACATATAAAGTAAAGTTGTAGAACCCAATATAATTTCTTTAGAGTTGTATCATTGGAGTGAAAATTTGATGAATGACTTATTATAAATGATGTGTCTTAATAGGTCCCACTAAAAACCCAAAAATAAATTGCTCCATTCGAGATGCTTTAAGTTCATTTCGTTAAAACTAGTTCAAAAAAGATAATTGTCATCATTAGGATTTGTTATTGAAATAATAATTACTTAGTTTATTTCTTCTATAAATAATAATTCTTACAATAAAACAAATGATCACATATTTACTTTTAAAAGTGTGATCCTAACTATAAATAAATTCAAGCTTTCCAAAGAATTTTTTTTAGAAATCAGGTATCCTAGATAAACAACTACATAAATTAATTTTTTTAATTAGGGATAATTTTTTTAATTAGGGAGGATTACAATAGACAAAAATTCTTCCTCAAGAGAATTTAATATTATTACGTCGAGTCGAAGAGGACCACAATCAGCGACAAATCTCTTCTTGAAGAGAATTTAACATTGTTGTTGTTAGAACAAGATTTGTTCTGATCAATATTCTTAGTTTTGATGATAACAAGGATATGAATTTTGTATGAGATAATGTGGTACTCTAATACTATGCAATTTCCGTTTCAGGAATTATACAAAGAGTATGCACAAAATCAGCGCAAGAAGCACTGACTCAGAAGGTTCAGCATGCAACATCAGAACATGGTCTGGTAAGACATCAGAAGATGGTCAAGCAGAATCAGAACATGGGTCTATAGAAGCATCAGAAGAACTTGAGTTCAGAAGCAGAAGCACTGAAGTTCTTATGGTATCACGCTCAGAAGCACTTCAAGGTCAGAAGACAAGAAGATGCTCTGCACCAAGCTGTTTGACTCTGATGATATTCAAACGTTGTTTACACAAACATCAGATCAGAAGCAAGTACTAGATGGCAGGCTACGCTGACTGACAAAAGGAACGTTAGAAGCTATTAAAGGCAACTTCAGTAGACACAGCGGAAACAAGGCTCGAGGTAGTTGACAAAAGAGTGAAACATTAAATGCAATGCTGTACGGATTACGCAAATCATTAAATACTCCCAACGGTCATCTTCTCAAGTGCCTATAAATATGAAGTTCTGATGAGAAGCTGTGTTACGAACTCTGAACCAACTTGCACATACGCTGTTCAAATCAAAAAGCTCTCAAACTTCATCATCAAGCTCATTACATTGCTGTTGTAATATATTAGTGAGATTAAGCTTAAATTTAAGAGAAATATCACAATTGTGATTATAGCTTTTAAGAAGCATTGTAATACTCTTAGAATTTGTTTACATTAATTTGTAAAGAACTAGAGTGATCAGGTTGTTGATCAGTATACTCTAGCAAGTCTTAGCAGTTGTCTAAGCAGTTTGTTCCTAGAGTGATCAGGTTGTGATCAGGATACTCTAGAAGACTTAGAGAGTCTCTAAGTGGAAAACCATTGTAATCAAGTGTGATTAGTGGATTAAATCCTCAAGTGAGGTAAATCACTCCAAGGGGGTGGACTGGAGTAATTTAGTTAACAACAAACCAGGATAATAATCATTGTGCAAATTGTTTTTATCTTACAAGTTTTAAAGCTACACTTATTCAAACCCCCTTTCTAAGTGTTTTTCTATCCTTCAGTTGTGTCAAGTCGACGAGAACCATAATGAGTCACAAAACTCTTCCTTGAGAAAATTTAACTCTACTGCAAGTTCAGAATTGAGTTCAAGTTCAATTTTTTTAATTAAACTGAAAGAGATTTCTTACTAATCTTACCGAGCAAATCAGATGGCCAGCAACAAAGAAGGCTTGAAATCCGGAACGGTTGAGAGGGGGAAAAATGGTTGTACCTGTAAGGCACTCCCATGCCAAATTAAGTATGTGTTCAACAAGGTACAACATGGTGAGAGATTTTGGGGGTCAGAAAAAGATTCCCCTGCCCTCTGATATTAGAGGGCTATTTATAGGGTAGTCCCAAGCAAAAATGACTCTGCTTTGCAAGGCGTGAATCTAGACCACGCGTGAGCTGTCTGCTACCGATCATAGGGTTCTCTCGTGCTCGTTTATATGTGGTGTTTGCCCGGAGCGGACCGGGGGAGGTTGTCATGCGCACGTCCAAAGTGCCTTGGGCCGAAGGCTGGATTGGCCCAATAAGAGTGATTTGGACGGTCCAGATCAGGAGCCCCCTAAATCGTTGCTTTTGCTCATGGGAGTGACGACTTAGAGGGTGTTGGTTAGAGGAGATTTTCCGGGGAAGCGGACCTGGGGTTTCCGAGGGGGATCGGTCTTGAGCTTTCGAGGAGAAGAAGGGTCAAGCTAGGAGTTAGGAAGCATGTCGTTTCAGAGTTGTCAGTTGGGGGACGTGTCACATTTAATGCGAAATGATGGCTACCCTACTCGTAGGCTTCTAGAGTTAATGATGGCCATACTGTTTCCCAGAGGTCGCGTGCGGCGCACGTGACGTTCTCAATTGCTTATAAATATTAGGGGTTGTCATTTCCCCCAAAGTTTTCAAATTCGTCTTTTTCGCTTTCTCCTCTCCGTCGCTGATCGTGAGCTCTGGCACAACGTTCCTTCTTCAACCTTCGTTTCTTCCTTCAGAATCCTACTTGTAAGTTCGTTTTTCCCTCTGTTTTTAGCTTTTCATGCTTTGATTGTTTTTAGAAATTGTTTGCATGTGGTTAGGGTAGACTTTTAGGAATGATTTTGAGGAAGGTTTAGGAGCTTGTTGGTGGTAGACGACGGAGGAGCTAACTTCTCCGTCGTTGGCGGCTGTGTGCGATTGAACCATTCGTTTAGAGCCATCTTCTGGTTTGCTGATTTTCGTTTGGAGTTTTGATCACGCGTTGGTGTGTTCTTAGGTTTTTTCTAGAGAAATGGATCATCGTGACGTAGCATGGGTTTTTGCCCTTCCCTCTGGCGTGAGTCTTCTTCTGCTCGACGACTGTTTTCCTGGGGAAGGGAAAGGACGGGGGGCCATTCAGTTCCCGGACTGTTAGTGCGCCCTTTTACTATGAACGGTGGTGGAAGGGTGGATTTGATTGAACTCTTGAATTCACTATTCTCCCCTGTTTTTCAGGTGAGCATGGTCGAGGCAGGGCGTCCGTCAACGTCGGGTTCGTCGTCATCGACTCCCCTGGCTCAGCAGGAGGTTCCTCTGTCGGCCTGGGTGCTTCAAGAGGCGCTCGACATTGAAAGTTACTTCGTGGAGGATGGCTTGGACATCTTCTCGGAGATCAGGGGTCACGTGGATCCTGCCGGGGACGCCTCCAGGAACGGGTGGTCGGTCCTTATCCCCGTTGAGGAGGACCGCATCTGTGATGTGTACGCCCCCGACCTGATCCCGATGTATAAGGTGGTCTTTCGGGATATGGGGTTCCGCGTCCCCTTTTATGAGTTTCAGATGGCTGTTTTTAATCACCTGGAGGTGGCTCCTGGGCAGCTTCATCCCAATGCGATCGCTTTTATCCGAGCGTTCGAGCTGACCTGTTCCCACTTGAAAATAGCGGCGACGATCCTTTTGTTCTTTTTCATCTTCTGTGTTCAGCAGACGGTAAGGGACGGATGTTTCGGAAGGGTGTCCCTGAAGCAATCTAGGAAGATTTTCAAGTCCTATTCGGATTCTCTGAAAAACTACAAGCCGTGTTTCTTTCTTATCATTCCCCAGTCTCGGGATACCCACGACAGTGTTTTTGCTCTAGTGCCGACCTTAGATATTCATGGTCGTTCGTTGCTCAATGATATTGGAGAGCCTATCACTACCCGCAAGCAAAAGTTCAGGTTTTTCTAGTGACCATTTTGAGTATGGGACTGACCAGTATATTACTAAGATTTCAGACTTGGACGAGGATTCTCGGGCAGATTACGCCATCCTCCAAAAGTTCGTGCAGGACCTTCCCCCGGTTGCGAAATTGGATCGGTCAGGGAGACCTATCGTTGATGAAAATGGAGTTACTGTAAGAGAACCGGGTGTAATCAGTATAAAGGAACTTCTGGCCAGTGGGACCGATGTGGGTGCAACATCCTATCTGGGTATCTGCTCCCTCATTTGTTTCGCGTCTGATATATTTATTTTTGTTATTTGTTTTTGTATATATTTTTCGGTGGTGACGGGCTGACTCTTGTGCGTTTCGTGTTTTTCTTTTTCTTTTTCTTTTTCTTTTTCTGAGTCGATGGATCAGGCACGCCATGAGAGGATGCTCAAACAGGCAGGCAAGGTTAAAGCGGCTGTTGGGAAGAGTGTCGGCCCTCGGCTAGCTGTTGTGCAGAGGTCCCCGACTACTGGTTCGGGCACTTCCTCTTCCTCCCCGGCCGTAGTTGGTTCTCCGCTGCGGGCTTCTGACCAGGGTGAATCCCTGAGGCCGGTCACAGATCTTCCTTCTCCTCTCCGTTAGCAGCCAGATCCGGATGCGCTAGTTCGTCACAAGCGGCCGCGGGTTGAGTCTGTGGATTTGACTCGGGAAGAAGTTGTTGACATCTTTACCCTGCCCTCGTGCATTCTTCAGCCTCGATTCTTTGAGGGAGGACCCTCTTTGACTATTCCTCGGGCATAGTCTCTCCATATTGAGGGTCTGGAGCCGTCTGTTCGTCAAAGGTTCCTGGTGCAAGATACTTCAGCTGTGGTCAGGGTTCTCGAACTTGCTACTTTGTATGCTCGGTCGACGCCTTTGTTTGTGGAGGCAGCGAGGATGCTCGAGGAGGATGCCAAGGTTAAGGAGTCTGCTCTAGAAGAGCGAGATCGGGAGCTGAAGGAGCAGGGTGAGGAACTGGCAGTTGTGAAGGTTCGATTGAGATCTAAAGAGGATGCCCTGGCGGATATGCAAGGCCAGTATACTTTGCTCTACCAGGCTTTGTACGGGGTGATGTTGTCTTCCTCGGTGAAGGAGGCTTCTCTTCGCTGATCTCAGGCTCCTGCTGAGGATGAGACGGAGGAGGAGAAAGCCCTCTTGACCCGGGAAGATTTGATCCAGTACATAAGAGTCCTGGGGGTGATTGTGTTGCTGCTTCCGAGGACACCTACAACTCCACCGTGGCCCATATTAAGTTGAAGAACCCTGGGGTGGAATTGGTGACCGAGGGAATTGGGCCGTACCATCGTGTGGTGGGCGACCAGATTGTCTCTCCGAACTTCGGGGACGAGCCAGCGACTTAGGAGACCGGGGAAGTTCAGATGGAAGAAGGTTCTTGAAGAATTTCTGTGTTTAAGTTTTTGGCCTGCGTGCCATTGTTTTTTGTTGTTATGTTCCGGGGGTTATGCCTCCCGTTTTTTATTTGTAATGATATTACTGGCTCGGCCGTTATGGCCGTAATCGGGCACACTTATTGGGCTAAATGTCCATTTTAATTTGCAAGAACTTTATTTTTAACACCTTTGTTTATTGTGCCCGTTTCTTTGAAGTTTGTGTGCATGTGTTTTGACTCCTTGGGCGGCGTGTCGCCGGTTTCCAATGGTTTTCTCCTTTATTGCTTTGTCTGTTTCCCAAGCGTTTCTGTTCCCTTTCTTCTTCTATAAAAGGAGGTCTTATGGGCCTTTCCTTCTTCATTTTTTTCGTAGGAATGGGTGGTGCTAAGGGAAAAAAGGTTTCTTCAACCTTATGCTCTCGTGGAGTGAAGGAGGTGAATGAGAAGAAGAAGAAGGTTTCGACCGGATCTGCTTCTCCCTCCCAGGGGGTCTGTGGTTTGGACGCGCAGGCTTGGTCTTCAGGCATGAAGGTTTGATCAACGCTGATGGTTCTGAGACTGAGTGGGATGAGGACTGGTATCAGTATCTCCATTCGGAGGAGTTCGCGCGTCGGGCAGAGTGGCGCGTTTTTCTTTTGATGTGTGTATTTTGTAATGCCCGTCGTGGATGATGAAATAAAGTACTATTGTTGTTATAATTTTTGCGTGTATGTTTATTTTTGCTTAATTAGGAGATTTTCCCGACTTTACTATATTGATCGCCAAGTGTGTGGATCTGTGGTCGATTACCGGGGACATGTGCCTGGCGAGGGTGAGTCTCAAGCCTCGTTGTACTGAGTTCTAAGGCTCATGGCGTGAACGGTCCCCTTGCGAGCGGGGTTTTCTGCCGTCATGGTACTTGTTTATGACGGGGATGCTCGGTATTCGTGCCCCCCGAAGGGCAAGGAGTCTGCTCGAGGTGCTTGGCGTGTATCCGGGCCGCACATGCGTTTTAGCTGTAATATTGCTTGAGCTATTCAGCGTTCCAAGGTTGAGCTAGTTCTTCTCCTTGTAAGTTTTCCAAATAGTATGCTCTGTTTTCGGTCTTTGCCCGGACACGATAAGGGCCTTCCCAGTTTGCGGCCAATTTGCCTTCGCGGGAGTGTTATACCCCAAAATTTGCCCACACTTTTCAAAAATTCAAAGCTATTTCAAAAATTGGGTTTTATAAAAATTTAGGGTTCATTTACATTGATATCCTATTTTTATAAATATTCGATTTAAAAGTCTATTTTAAAAATATATCCGTTTACTCTTAAATTTCTTATATTTTAATAAATAGACAATGTTGGCCGATGCTTCATACACTTTCAATTGGCTTTTTATTTCAAATTAATAACATAGTACAATTGGTAAGAATGAAAGATTTGCAAATAGAAGGTCACGGGTTCAATTCCCGCTTGGTGCATTTCTATGTTTTTAACTATTTTTTATCTTTTTTGCACCTGAACGTACTTGGACACAAGTACGTCCAGGTTCTTAATCTTGGAAACCAAGACGGTCCATGGGCCTTTGGGTTGGATATTTTCCTTTTTAGGATTTGTTTTGACCTTATTTTCAGTCTATAAAAAGGCACCTCTCCACCATCTTATTTCACCAACAATTTTCTAACCCTCATACGAATTTTCACACTTCCAACTCAAACACCTTTTTTCAAAACACTTTTTTTTCATAACAATCTTTGGCCAATGATTATCATATGAGGCCCTCTACGATTTAATTTCAATTTTTTTTATCTTTACAAATTGTTTTTATCTTTACATTGGCCGTTATTTTAATCACATGATGATATTTCTGATGGTTGTTATTTTAATTATTTATGTTCTTGTTAACAATTTTGTAGTTAAAGTACATACCACATTCATCCACTTTTTAACCCTTTCTTCGCGTATTGTACATATAATTCTCTAAGGGTGTGTTTGGTATGATAGAGTTTGAGAGGAGAGATTAAGGGAAGAGAGAAGTAGGAGAGAAGTGAGACACTTCTTCTGTTTGGCAAGCATAGAAAAAGGGAAGAGAGACCCAAAATATATGGGGTCCACAACTTTTTCACTTCTCTCCTAGGAAGCGAAGAAAGGCATGAGAATGTACATATTTTTTCAATTGGTCTACAATACCCTTTTTACTCATGTAAAATGACTATATTTTAAATATAACATGTACTATGTGTTATGTGTTGTGCAATTTTATTTTCTAGTTTGTCTGTGAAAGAAATATTTAATTATCATATGTATAAAATATACTGTATGGTTTTACTTTTACACATCAAAAAAGGAATATGGTTTTCATTTTGTTTTTAGGTATAAAAATATTGTTTATATATTGAACTATTTCCATTCCTGTGTATGTGTATGAGAGTAGAAAATTTGATTTAATTTAATATAAATTAAAATTAATATATAAAATATGAAGTAGCTATTATATTAAATTAAAATTAAATAAAAAATTAATTATGTACTAGTAATTATAAAACAATTGAGTATAAATTAAAATTTTAATTAAATTTGATGATGCTTTTTTATAATTGAGGGTATATTTGTACTTATACAAATAATCAACACTTCTATCTTCTCTATTTCTCTTCTTTCTCTCTTATATCAAGCAATACTTCAAATCTACTTTATTTCTCATCTATTTCTCTCTTCTCACACTCTTTCTCATCTCTTTCTCTCTTCTTACTTTCTGTTCAAAACCAAACACACCCTAAAAGCAATTTTCACTAACCATTTTCTTTTTTAATTCACATACTTTTTGTCAGTAACAATATATCAACACAAATCATTGTCATTATCAATCCTTCACTTTTACTCATAAATAAAACTCAATAAAAATGGAAAATAATACAACTTTATATCATCAACATCATGGGAAGTTTTTACCAAACTACAACCACCATTAAACCAAAATAGACCAAAAGAAAACATGAGATGGATTTTGAAAAAAACAAGGACATATTCATAATCATGTTGTCACTGCTAATTGTGTGATTCTTTTTCATGTTGCATTTTGGTCATGTTTGCAGGTCCTGGAGGTAGGAAAGGGTAGATTGGTTTGGAAGCATCCTTGTCGTACGAAGCAACAATTTCAAACCGTATAGCTTCCCTGAAGCAGCATTCATCCTTGCACATTAACACCGCCAAAATCAATCTTCGATAAACCAAGCTTCAACAACCACAATCCAAACCTTCCTTCAGCTCCGATCACTTTTTATCATCGCAACAACTCAACAACGGTCACATAAACGTGAATTCGTCAACCTACCAGGAAATCAAACACATAATACTTCAATCTTCAGAATCGAACACGAGGGTGTAAGTTTACATAAAAATATATTGTGTGGCTATTGATTCTCTTTGTGATGCAGGGTCCAAATACAAAACCAAACCAATCAGTTCACGGAGCAAGAGTGAAGAGGGTTCGAAACGCAAGAGAAAAGGAGATTCGATTATAGCACCTGAATGTGTATCGAGTTTGGTTCGATACCGGAGAAGACATCCTCTTCGTCGACCTACAAGCATCTTTTTCAAACAAGCAACGCATCAACAACAATAACAATTCAGAGAACCTCTTCGAAACGCACGTCGCTTCGACATCGACTCAACTTCTGATTCACCTCAGCCGCATCAATACATCTCGCGCGTATTCGCGACGAGATCATCAATGTGAGTTCCTTCATCTGCAAATTAGAATAACAGATTTCAGTAACAATTCCAAACGCAGGTAACTCGATTCACTCTAGCTTGTCTTCTTTAATAAATTTCTCATTTTTTATTCTTTCTCATTTGTGTTTGCGGTTGCGGGATCAGAACTCGTTTGGGGTTCGATATTTTTTTCATTTGTCACTGTGTGGTCGAACAAGGTTCGATGTTGGTTGTTGTTTAATCCAGGCCAATTTGTTGTTCTTTGATTGAATCATCGGTGAAGAAAACCGAGAGTGAACTAGAGAAATTAGAGAGTTTGGCGGAGAAAGTTATAAAGGAAGGGAGGGACTGTTTAAAGAAGGTGGGGCGGAATCCTTTTGAGGTTTAATTAGGTTTTTTTGCCGTTTGGGTCGGAAGACCTTAAGGCCCAATCCACTATTTTTACGGCATCCGTTTACCTGCATTAACACCCCCTGCAGCGCACCATACCCCTCCTGGGGTTTACTTCAATTGATTTTGGGCTCTCATGCTGAGCCCAACAGATTTACTTGATTTCATGACCCTGTTTCAGAAACACACCTCCCATTTTATTTTTTCCTTCAACCAATTCTGTTTTTATTTTTCAATTTTAGTTTTATTTTGATAATTGTTTTAATTTTCAATACTACAAAAAATAAGTTTATTTAGAATTTATTTCATTTTCTCTTAAATATAAAAAGAATACAAAAATGTTTGTTTAGTTTCATTATTATATGCTTATTTTCTCTTTAGGATTTGGTTTAGTCTTTATTTAAATTTTCTTTTGTTATTCGATTTTCATCAATAATTATAGCTTTGCCATTTTCTCATATGCCATTACTAACATTTTGTTTTTTTTTTTGTGAGGTATCACTTGAGACTATTGTGGGCACTCTCGAACTCCATCTTTGTACATTCCGCACTATTTTTCTTAAATGATGTAACTCCTAAGGGTCGTAATAGTTTTAACTAGGTCTTTACTTTCCGCACCTCCTTATTATGTATCTCTCCCAAAGCCATGTATTAGCGTAGGACTTTACATTCCGCACTTTAAATTTCTATACATATTTAACTGTTAGTAATTAGGGTGTGTATGGCAAGGTAAATCAACTGAACGCTAGCTCACTAATTAAAAAGATAAAATATTCCAAAATAACACACGTGATTGCTGCACACAGTCATCCCTTGGGTACGCCCCTCTTGGTTGCCTTTGATTATATGGTCGTGTCCCTCGAATATAGAGGTACCCATTAGCAAAAGTCCCGACGATTAAAAATCATCACAAAGATCATAAGACCCTCGATGTTGCCTACGAATATTTGATCTAGTCCCTCGAATGGTTGCCTACGAAAGATGATTGTCCCTTCGAATATGCTAAGGGTATCTCTACTTTTTGCCTGCAATGATCTTCGATGACCCTTCGATAGTCCCGCACATCTAATCAATAAGACTACCTACCCCAAATGGTAAGGATAGCCCTATCTCTCTTAGAAGAGTAAAAAGCATAGAAAAAGACTAACTTAGGGTAGTGTTCTTAATATGCTTAGCTCAATTAAAAAAGCTTTTTGCACCTCTCTTTTCAAAGAATAAGGTTAAGCTTTTAAGCTAAAGTCCTTAAACTTCTTTTCAAAACAAACAAACAAACATGAGCTAAGCAAATTAAGAGCCCGTAGATAACTACGGATGAAAAGGATGCTAACACATTCCCTTTTCATAATCTACCCCTAGCCCGTTTTTCTTAAAAGGTCTTTTTCTGTTCTTTTTTCCCTTCCAAGATATTGGATAAAATAAAAGTCGGTGGCGACTCTTGCTCACCGCAACATTTGTTTGCGAAATAAAATTAAAAGTCAGTTCTCCCACCGAGTTACAGAACTGGCGACTCTGCTGGGGAGTCTTTAAAGAGGGGTTTACCTTAGGGCTTAGATCACCAATACTTGTTTTTTTGCTTTACTTTTCAAGGTTGCTTGGGCTTTTAATGGAAGATGAATCCTATACCCGGATTTGAGTGCACCATAAGATAGGAAGTGGCATAGTCATGGCGACCTCCCTTGTGTATGCTTGGGATTGGTCAATATGAAGGTCACGCTTAATTTAGGCCTCCATGGTTGTTTGCATGCTTGTCTTGTATGAGGGAGGTTCGTGTAGATACCCTTGGGTGAGTCGGAGCTTAAGGACCTTTAGTTACCTTTAACCCATCTTGGCCTTTAGGAACGTAGTGGGGGGACTACTCTTGATGTATGTTGAGGGCATAGTCGCTACCCGATACCACAATTCTGATAGGTTCTTTCTCAAAGTATCATTGCATGGTATGCATGTATCCTGTTCGAGGGTGCTTTAGAAGGACTGACCATTCTGAGTAACTTTTTAGAACCTGGTTACTAATTTCATCCTTATCTTTAGAAGTACCTATTGGGGAAGGGTAGTCACCTGGTCATACTTCATGCGAGCCTTTAAACCTAAGGACTTTTGTATGACCTGTTTGTTATCTAACCATTTAATTTCCTTGCAGGTATTTTTTGTAGGACTTGCTTGTCCATGCTACCTTATGCTTTTACATAACCTGTTGACTAACCTTTTTCAAGGATCTTAGGGATTTAGGACACATAATTTCCAGGTACTATTGTGGAAGGACTATCAAGAGCCTAAATTTCTATCAAGGGGCAACAGGATTTATTTTCCTCTAGCCAGATGTTTTCCGAATTTGAAAGTACGATAAACTTCTGTCAAGGGGCAAGAGGATTTATTTTCCTCTAGCCAGGTGCCTTCAAACTCAAAGGTACAGTTCCTATCAAGGGGCAAGAGGATTTATTTTCCTTTAGCCACATGCCTTTAAGCTCAAAAGTATCTTACCCCGAATCAGAGGCTATGGCCCACTGGATATGGTGAGCTTGATTCTTGTAGAAGGACATCTAAAGATGAAAGCTAAAGTTCTTCGACAAAGCTGGAATTACATTTCTATGTTGCAAACTGGATTCCATAAGGATCCTTGAAAACATTGCATATACATTTGCATACACATTATTGCATAACAGGTTCCCGGAGAAAAAAGTTTCTCATTTTCGTCCTCAAATCCCTAAAACTGGATACTTACAACTCTTGTGTGACTTCGTCGGAGTCCTCTCCCTAGAAGTAATCTGCAGTTTCAGATACAAACGCCTGGTTTATTTTCCATACTGGGGCACCTAGCCATTCGATTGATGATTATCAGCCGTTTAAAGACAAGGTTCAAGACCTGATTGTCGTAAAGGTTGTCACATTCATACCTGCATGCCAGATTTGAAGTTCTTCTTCGACTCAACGGATCTTCTGAAGCAATAAGTCCATACGAAGAAAATATCCTCGACTTTGACAATTTCTATATCATCATGCATGTTCATGCGTAGTCTTTCTTGTTTGATTTAATACTGCTTATATGTCATACTTGTTTGTTTTTGAACTATAATAATGATGCATTGGATATGTTTGCCTTTAAAAAAGTCATTCTCTCTCGCTCTAACATTTTTTCTTTGCTTGTGATACCAAACTCTCAGTGATAAAGCACGATAACTCCGAACGGAGAATGACGAACACATAATACTCATAATCTCAAATGGTGCGCTTTCGAGTAAAACCCCGTTGATAATGTACAGGCATTGTTTCAAATCCCAAAACACTGGAGATATAAGGAAGTTAAACCCTTGTCAACCCCTTTGAGCCTTGAAGTAGGAGTTTTCTTTTCTATATGAAAAACCCTCATATTTAACCTAAGGGCAGGGTAGTGTTTAGTTAACGTGATTGAGTGTTCAAAATTCATCAGGAGCTTGCATCTAAGGATACAACAATGGTTATCCTTCAAAAGATTGAGGAAAGTTAATACCATAACGGCTATCCCTCGTCAACCAAGAAATGAGGAAGTCACAATCTTTCCAGTGAATCAAAGACGTCTCAGGATCATACGACTTGTTCAGAAGAAAAGAAAAGAATGAATCGAAAAGAAAAAAGAGAAAAAAAAGCCCGCTAAGTCAACAACTTGAAGACAAATGACTTTGGCAAGAATTAGGGCATCCCGCTGGACATCAAAATCATAATTCAAAAGAATTTGTCCAGGCAGAATTTAGGGAAACAAAAAAGGATCCTCAACAAAAGGGCAAAGTTGCGTGACTATAAATTCAAGATTGTGTGATCAGACACCAAATGCAAAAGGTAGAGTGACTTCCATGTCCAAACACCTCATCAATTCCTCAATCGTCCCAAACTCCTCTTGAAGGATGGATGCTCGCATCGAGTTAACTGGATGTAGGTTGGAGAACATCACGAAGGGGGTGGGCACCAATAAAATTTTGAGCCTATATATCTTTTTTTTCTAAAACCATTAACCTAGCTACGTTACAACCCTCAAAAGTCCTAATTGAAGCAGGGTTAATTCGAAAGCATACTGTAATGAGAAAACGGTAAAATGACTCCTAGGAGTTTTGCTAAAACGCTTGAGTTGGTATCACATCACCTTTCACACAAAAAATTGATGTTTTGACATCCTTTCAAAAACAAATTCTTCTTTAAACTTAAAAAAAAACATGAACTTTGCATTAGAATTATATTTCTCATACTAAACATTTTTTGCATATGAACAAGTACTTGACACTAGGAAAGCTTCTATCATGAACTGCAGATGAAGAGTTTAATCCTCTCAAGGGGCAAGTTGTCTTCAAAACTCCGTTGAGTTCGAGCAAGAATATCTCAAATTTTGATCACCCTCAGAAAAAAAAAGTAGTCAAAATACTCCGTTGAGTAAGCGCTCATATATCTAGGGCAATCAAATCAAGATTCAAAGAGTCTATTAGAAGCGTAGGGCAGTCAGGGGCATTCATCCAAGCACAATTGAAATTACCTCCAACCCTGATCAATCAGGGGCATGATTCCTAAGTTCATGATACAGGGGCATGTTGCCTATGATAGCACGAATCTCAGAAAGTCCCCCTGACAGATAAAGCTGCAGAGATGTCTCGTACGCTTGACTCAGTCAGTCAAAAGATTATATATACAAGGGGCATGACATGTTATTATCTAATTCATCTGGGGCAATCAAGTCAAGATTCAGAGAATCTCTCAAAGGCACAAAAAAGTCAGAGAGACAAGCCTATCACTTGGGGCATGTTGCATTAGTCATAAATCTCAGCAAAAGCTATTTAGCTACTAGCAGCAGGATCAGTATCTCCTTCGAAGTTCTAATTCCAGTAATCTCAAGAATCAAGTATACTAGGTTACCGACTCCAGGGGAAGCTAGACTTCCCCATGCAAAAGGTCACATATGGTTAAGAAAATGTTTTCCAACAATAAGTGACATGGGGGCAATGAAAATTGAAATCTCAAGGGATCTTACCCACAAAGTTGTTTTCACAACAATATCCCCACAGAGTAATCCTCGAGGAGTTATCTTCAAGTAATCTCTTCCCAACAGAGACTTGGCTCCCCAATTCTACAGGCTCTCCGATACAATCTTCTTCTCCAGCAGGGTTTATTCAAACTCACTGTTCCCAGTAAAGTTGGCACTCACAGTGGAAAATTGATCAGTTATCCATCTCTCTTATCCCCAATCAGGGCACATCAGGATCAAATCACTCAAGCTACTTTCATTCCTAGGCGGTAATAAAAATCCCCAGCTGGATATCCTCGAACAGAAGACAGGAATTCTCAACACAATCACCTTGTCATCATCTCTAGCAGCATACAGAGATTTATTTTCTCAACTAGCAATTGCTATACAAAGTTACCAGTATGCTTCGAATATATATTCCATCCATGCATCATTCACATTACATACATAACATGCAACATTCTCGTTTATTTCGAGAACCTCATTACACAATACATGCATCATGACAGTGCATAAAACTAATTTTTGCCTTTTCAGTTCATTTCCTAATCAAAAGAACATTATCATCCTAATATTGTGCAAAGATGATCCTATCAACGATTTAATTTTGACACTCATTCCAGACACAAATACAACCTTGATGCTTAACTTCTGGTTATTCTTCAGAGATAATTCAGAAACAATCAAAGAACTTCTCATCCTTTCTAGGAGCCTTTCTAGGTAGTATTTTCTAAGACCTTTGTTATCCTTTCTATGAGCCTTTCTAGGTAGTCTTTTATAAGACCTTTCTTATCCTTTCTAGGCAGTCTTTTCTAAGACGTTTCTTATCCTTTCTAGGAGCCTTTCTAGGTAGTCTTTTCTAAAACGTTTATTATCCTTTCTAGGAGCCTTTCTAGGTAGTCTTTTCTAAGACATTTCTTATCCTTTCTAGGAGCCTTTCTAGGTAGTCTTTTCTAAGACATTTCTTATCCTTTCTAGGAGCCTTTCTAGGTAGTTTTTTCTAAGACGTTTATCATCCTTTCTAGGAACCCTTCTAGGTAGTCTTGTCTAAGACGTTTATCATCCTTTCTAGGTAGCCTTCTATAAGACGTTTCTTAACCTTTCTAGGTTAGTCTCGTTTAATACATATCACATCCTTTATAGGAACCATTATAGGTAGTCTTGTTTAAGATGTTTCATATCCTTTTTAGGAGCCTTTCTAGGTAGTCTTGTTTAAGACATATCATATCCTTTCTAGGAGCCTTTCTAGGTAGTCTTGTTTAAGACGTTTCATATCCTTCCTAGGAGCTTTTCTAGGTTAGTCTTGTCTAAGACATATCTCAACCTCTTTAGGTAATATTCTTCAAATATTTATCCAATCTTTTCTAAGACATCTCTTGATCTTTCGAGGGAGCTTCTCAGTTAATCTTCTATAAGACAGTTCTTCCAGAGCTTTGTTTAAAGCCTAATCTTCTTTAAATCAGTCAATGATCTACCCTATTCAGGAACCTCTCCAAGTAGTTTTCTATAAGACATTACTTCATTTTGATGAATCTCTCCTTCAGATACAATCAATGTATATGATTCAATCTGAAGAGCATCTGCTTTAGACAAGCATCTTGTTAAAACATCTGGATGGCATCTTTAAGCCCTTCTCCAACATTATTCCTTGCACCATCAAGCGCAAATTTCTGGGTATTCTAGTGTTCAATCCTCTTCCACCTTCAGATTCCGACAAGCACACAGGCCAATCTACATCCTCAGGTTTAAGAAGATTGAATAGGGGTCGTTGTCATACCCCAAAATTTGCCCACACTTTTCAAAAATTCGAAGCTATTTCAAAAATTGGGTTTTATAAAAATTTAGGGTTCATTTACATTGATATCCTATTTTTATAAATATTCGATTTAAAAGTCTATTTTAAAAATATAACCGTTTACTCTTAAATTGCTTATATTTTAATAAATAGACAATGCTGGCCGATGCTTCATACACTTTCAATTGGCTTTTTATTTCAAATAAATAACATAGCACAATTGGTAAGAATGAAAGATTTGCAAACAGAAGGTCACGGGTTCAATTCCCGCTACAAATTTTCACACTTCCAACTCAAACACCTTTTTTCAAAACACCTTTTTTTCATAACAATCTTTGGCCAATGATTATCATATGAGGCCCCCTGCGGTTTAATTTCAATTGTTTTTATCTTTACATTGGTCGTTAATTTAATCACATGATGATATTTCTGATGGTTGTTATTTTAATTATTTATGTTCTTGTTAACAATCCACTTTTTAACCCTTTCTTCGCGTACTGTACATATAATTCTCTAAAAGCAATTTTCACTAACCATTTTCTTTTTTAATTCACATACTTTTTGTCAGTAACAATATATCAACACAAATTGTTGTCATTATCAATCCTTCACTTTCACTCATAAACAAAACTCAATAAAAAGGGAAAATAATACAACTTTATATCATCAACATCATGGGAAGTTTTTACAAAACTACAACCACCATTAAACCAAAATAGACTGAAAAGAAAACATGAGATGGATTTTGAAAAAAACAAGGACAGATTCCTAATCATGTTGTCACCGCTAATTGTATGATTCTTTTTCAAGTTGCATTTCGGTCATGTTTGCAGGTCCTGGAGGTAGGAAAGGGTAGATTGGTTTGGAAGCATCCTTGTCGTACGAAGCAACAATTTAAAACTGTATCGCTTCCTCGAAGCAGCATTCTTCCTTGCACACCAACACCGCCAAAATCGATCTTCGATTAACCAAGCTTCAACAACCACAATCCAAACCTTCCTTCAGCTCTGATCACTATTTATCATCGCAACAACTCAGCAACGGTCACACAAACGTAAATAAGTCAACCTACAACGAAATCAAACACATAATACTTCAATCTTCATAATCGAACACGAGGGTGTAAGTTTACATAAAAATATATTGTGAGGTTATTGATTCTCTTTGTGATGCAGGGTCCAAATACAAAACCAACCAATCAGTTCACGGAGTAAGAGTGAAGAGGGTTCGAAACGCAAGAGAAAAGGAGATTCGATTATAGCATCCTCTTCGTAGGTCGATTATAGACATCCTCTTCGTCGACCTACAAGCATCCGATTAACAACAAGCATATTTTTCAAACAAGCAACGCATCAACAACAATAACAATTCGAAGAACCTCTTAGAATCGCACGTCGCTTCAACATCGACTCAACTTCTGATTCACCTCATTCACAGCAATACATCTCGCGCGGATTCGCGATGAGATCATCAATGTGAGTTCCTTCATCTGCAAATTAGAATAACATATTTCAGTAAAAATTCCAAACGCAGGTAACTCGATTCACTCTAGCTTGTCTTCTTTAATCAATTTCTCTTTTTTTTATTCTTCCTCATTTGTGTTTGCGGTTGCGGGATCAAAACTTGTTTGCGGTTCGATATTTTTTTCATTTGTCGTTGTGTGGTCGAACAAGGTTCGATGTTGGTTGTTGTTTAATCCAAGCCAATTTGTTGTTCTTTGATTGAATCATCGATGAAGAAAACCGAGAGTGAATTAGAGAAATTAGAGAGTTTGGCGGAGAAAGGTATAAAGGAAGGGAGGGACTGTTTGAAGAAGGTGGGGCGGAATCCTTTTGAGGTTTAATTAGGCTTTTTTGTTGTTTGGGTCGGCAGGCCTTAAGGCCCAATCCACAATTTTTACAGCATCTGTTTACCTGCATTAACACCCCCTGCAGCGCACTATACCCCTCCTGGGGTTTACTTCATTTGATTTTGGGCTCTCATGCTGAGCCCAACAGATATACTTGATTTCATTACCCTGTTTCAGAAACACACCTCCCATTTATTTTTTCCTTCAACCAATTCTATTTTTATTTTTAAATTTTAGTTTTATTTTGATAACTGTTTTAATTTTCAATACAACAAAAAAATACAAAAAATAAGTTTATTTAGAATTTATTTCATTTTCTCTTAAATATAAAAAGAATACAAAAATGTTTGTTTAGTTTCATTATTATATGCTTATTTTCTCTTTAAGATTTGGTTTAGTCTTTATTTAAATTTTCTTTTGTTATTCGATTTTCATAAATAATTATAGCTTTGCCATTTTCTCATATGTCATTACTAACATTTTGTTTTTTTTTTGTGAGTTATCACTTGAGACTATTGTGGGCACTCTCGAACTCCATCTTTGTACATTCCGCACTATTTTTCTTAAATGATGTAACTCCTAAGGGTCGTAATAGTTTTAACTTGGTCTTTACTTTCCTCACCTCCTTATTATGTATCTCTCCCAAAGCCATGTAATAGCGTAGGACTTTACATTCCACACTTTAAATTTCTATACATATTTAACTGTTAGTAATTAGGGTGTGTATGGCAAGATAAATCAACTGAACGCTAGCTCACTAATTAAAAAGATAAAATATTCCGAAATAACACACGTGATTGCTGCACAGAGTCATCCCTAGAGTACGCCCCTCTTGGTTGCCTTTGATTATATGGTCGTGTCCCACGAATATAAAGGTACCCATTAGCAAAAGTCCCGACGATTAAAAATCATCACAAGGTTCATAAGTCCCTCGATGGCCGTCGATGTTGCCTACGAATATATGATCTAGTCCCTCGAATGGTTGCCTACGAAAGATGATTGTCCCTTCGAATATGCTAAGGTTACCTATACTTGTTGCCTTCAACGACCTCCGATGACCCTTCGATTGTCCCGCACATCCAATCAATAAGACTACCTGCCCCAAATGGTAAGGATAACCCTATCTCTCTTAGAAGAGTAAAAAGCATAGAAAAAGACTAACTTAGGGTAGCGTTCTTAATATGCTTAGCTCAATTAAAAAAGCTTTTCGCACCTCTCTTTTCAAAGACTAAGGCTACGCTTTTAAGCTAAAGTCCTTAAACTTCTTTTCAAAACAAACAAACAAACATGAGCTAAGAAAATTAAGAGCCCGTAGATAACTACGGATGAAAAGGATGCTAACACCTTCCCTTTCCATAATCTACCCCCCTAGCCCGTTTTTCTTAAAAGGTCTTTTCTGTTCTTTTTGCCCTTCCAAGATATTGGATAAAATAAAAGTCGATGGCGACTCTTGCTCACTGCAACATTTGTTTGCGAAATAAAATTAAAAGTCAGTTCTCCCACCGAGTTACAGGGAGTCCTTGTGGTTTCTCTTGAGTACGAAGCTATTTACCTCGAATTCCCGTTTGATGAGCTTTGCGTCATGTCTTATGGCGATTTTTTGTTTGAGTGAAGTTTCGCGAAGAGTGGCCCCTGTTCGGATTTCTTCGACCAGGTCGATCTCTTCTCTAATTTCTTCGAGGTTTCCCTCTGTTTCGAGGGGTTCCTCGATGCGCCTGGTGGGTACATGTACTTCGACGGGGATCACGGCTTTTGTCCCGAATGTAAGTCGAAATGGAGTCTCCCCGGTAGTGGAATGGGGGGTGGTCTGGTAGGCCCAGAGGATGCTGTGTAGTGTTAGGGACCAAATAGTACTAATTTTCATATATTGTTTTTGGTCCCTTTAACCACTTTTTACTCAATAATCACACTTTTATTCATACAATTTAATAATTTTGCAATTTTGTTAGTTTTAGTTCATTTGAATTATTATTTCACATGTTTGTTAGTTTTGTAGTGCTTTGATTAGGTTTGAAACTCATGGAAGCAAAGGGGAATCACTTGAAGACTTGGACTAGTACAAGAAGAGCTGATGAGGCCAGTTTGCCCCGCAAACATCCTTGGCACCGCAACCTGCAAAAATCCCATCTGTCTTGGTTTTTGGCTGGATTCTGATGTGGCAGAAACTGAAGTGTTTGCGCCGCAAACATCCTTGGTGCCGCAAACACTACAAAACAGAATTCCTCTTTTACTTTAGCTGGTCTGCCACTTGTCATTAGGTTTTTATCTTTTTGAATGTGGACAGTTAGTACAAATTTTGGGGGGTTAATTTAGATAAGACAAAAGGAACCAAGGCCATTCATTCTATTATTCTATTGTGAACCAAACATTGAGGCTAGGGTTTTGGGAGGGAAAAGAACAACTTTGTGAGAGATTGATGTTCTTAGCTTCTTGTTCATTCTTCTTGCTGTCAACTATGGTGATGAGTAGCTAAATCCCACTTTGATAAGATTGGAGGTAGTAGCTATCCTTGTTAACTATGTATTTCCTCTAACACTTTTGTATGAACTTCATTAGTATTGAAATGGATGAATGTTGTTGTTTTATATTTCATATTTAGATATGATTTATGATTGAGAAATATATTTCATGTCTTTTTCTACAACATTTTATCAAGTAGTGAATAAATGCTAGAGATAGATTTATTTGCCACTTTTCTATTTGTATCAAACAATCAAGCTTAGTGTATTGATAGTTAGAGTGAGAGATCATCTAAAGATTAATATATTAACTTTCACAACATTGTTTATACATAAACATTGTTGAGAGGATACTAGAACATTGCATTGCTATTGAAGTATACTTTAGTTGTTAAAGTCACATAGGAGATAGGGATAGTGAAACCAAAACCAATCTTATCAATCTTTTATCTTTGAACAAATCTTATTTTATTACTTGTTTTACCTTTTGAATAGAAAATTAGAAACTCAACTCAAACCAACTTTGTTATAACTTAAACTTAAAGCGATAGTAACTATAGAACGGCGGTAATATCACCCAATCACTGTGGATACGATTTAAAATATTTGCCTTGAATATACTATTCAACAAATTGGCGCCGTTGCCGGGGATTGGGGTTTGATATTGCAAGCATTACAATAGTTCATTGTTTTAAGTTTTGTTACTTTATTAATATTTCTTTTGCGTTTCACTTGGTTTGCTAGTTTTGTAGATTCTTGTGTATGCGAGAAAAAGCTTCCGAAGAGCAATTTCATTTTGATCCCGAAAGCTCAATAGCAAGACACAAAGAAGAAGGAAGTTAGCCCAAGAGAAGCGACAAAGAGAAGAGGCGTCTACTTCTTCTAACAATCAAATTGAAGAAGTAGTTGTAGAGACTTTTGAAGGAGACATGGCGGGTGTTGTTCCAACAGAAATGTCCGCTAATAGTCCAAGGCGTACCGCCCAATTTGCACGCAATGCTCAAGGTGGAGCAAATACGGAGATGAAGACCGGAATCCTCCAACTTGTTTATGCAAATCCATTCACCGGAATGGATCATGAGGACCCCTGTGCACATCTCACCAAATTTTATGAGATTGCGGGTTCAACGGGAGTCATGCGGCGAATGAAGAATCATTGTTCAAGAGACTATTTCCACACTCATTACTTGGGAAAGCCAAAGAATGGTATCTTGATCAATTACCAAATATGATGACAGATTGGAATCTCTTGGAAGAAAAATTTTTAGAGCGATATTTTCCTCAATCCCGATTCATGGAGGCCAAAACGGCAATCACGGTTTTCAATCAAGGAAGCAACGAGTCCCTAAATGATGCTTGGGAAAGATTCCAATCCATGATTAGAAAATGCAAGGGTCATGGTTTTGATGATCTCACACAAATTCACATCTTCCGCAATGGACTTCAACCGGTGCACAAGACACTTTTGGATGCTACCGCGGGTGGCTCTCTAATGTCAAAAAGTGCGGAGGATGCAATAATGATAATCGATCGTATGGCACTCAATGATCTCCAAACTCAACATGATAGGAGTCCATCACAAAGGAAGTCGGGTGTTCTCGAATTAAACACCAATGATGCCATCCTTGCTCAAAACAAGATTCTCTCTCAACAAGTTGAGTTACTCACTAAGAAAATGTCGAAGCTTCCACAACAAATGAAGGAAATTCTTGGGATGCAAACGACTTCTCACGTAGCAAGTTGTGAACTTTGTCAAGGTGACCATCCTACCGGGTTTTGTCCTCCTCCCGAGGGTGAAGAAGTGAATTATGTCAACAATCAAAATCAAGGTTATCAAAGGCAACCTCCACCTCACAACAATCCTTACCAAAGAAACAACCAAGGATTTCAACCCTCAAGATTCAACAATCAACACTATCAACATCAAAGTCCTTATCAAAGCCCAAACCCTCAAGTCCAAGGTCATCAATCTCAAGGTAAGAGCTCAAAATTGGAAGACACTCTTACACAATTCATGCAAGCATCCATGGCTAACCAAAGGAGCAATGAAGCGGCCATAAAGAATTTAGAAAATCAAGTGGGTCAACTTGCAAAGCAATTGTCCGAGCAACAACCGGGAGCATCCTTTTCCGCCAACACCCAAACAAATCCTAAGGAACATTGCAAAGCCATTGTTACAAGAAGTGGGAGAAAGGTGAATAATGGTGTGAATGAAGAGGTCATAGTGATAGATGATGAGGAAGTAGTAGTTGAAGAGGAAGAAGTGGAAGTGATAGTTGAAAATGAGGGAGAAAAAAGTGAGGAATAGATAGAGGAAGACTTAGTTGAAAAAGAGAGAAAAGAAAATGAAGAAAAGGAGAAAAACACCAAAAGTGTGAAGAGAAATAAAAAGATAGATGAACAAAAGAGCACAATCCCATCCCAACACTTACCATACCCACATGCCAAATCAAGGACGGATAATGCAAGGCAATACGCTAGGTTTATGGATATTTTCAAACAACTCCAAGTGAATATCCCATTTTCCGAAGCGTTAGAACAAATGCAAAAATATGCAAATTTCATGAAGGACATTCTCACCAAGAAAAAGAGGTATTCGGAAGAGGAGACTATTCTACTTGATGCTCGTTGTAGTGCCATAATCCAAAAGACACTACCAAAGAAAGAAGCCGATCCAGGACGTGTTACCTTGCCGGTTACAATCGGAGGTCATTACATAGGTAACGGTTTGGTCGATTTGGGCTCAAGTATTAATTTAATTCCGTTGTCTATCATCAAGAGATTGGGAAACATAGAGATGAAGCCGACCCGAATGACTTTGCAACTAGCCGATAAGTCTCTCACCTCTCCTTACGGAGTTGCACAAGACATGCTAGTCAAAGTGGACAATTTTTTGTTCCCGGTAGACTTTGTGGTAGTTGATATGGAAGAAGACCGTGACGTACCATTGATACTTGGAAGACCTTTCATGAAAATATCCCGGATGATGATCGACATAGACGATGGTCTTATGAAGGTGAGAGTGCAAGATGAAGAATTCACTTTCAATCTCTTTGAAGCAATGAAGCATCCCAAGGATAAACATGACACATTTCGAGTAGATGCCATCGACGAGGAGATTGAGGAGGTTGCTAATCAAGTCCATATCTCTAGTCCCTTGGAAAGATCTCTTATAGGAGCTTACAATGTCTTATCTGAGATTGAAGAAAAAGAAATGGAAGCATTCTTGAATGAGTTAGAATCCTGTGGGGAGATAGATCATAATGTAGAAAAGATAGAAGAGTTGAATGCGGAAAAGAAATTGGAAGAATAAAAAATTGAGTTGAAAATGTTGCCATCTCATTTGAAGTATGTTTTCCTTTGTGATCACTTCATTAAGCCGGTGATCATTAGTAATTCTTTGTCTACCCAAGAGGAGACTCGCTTAATCGAGGTGTTAAAGAAGCATGAAGGTGCAATAGGATGGGTTTTATCTGATTTGAAAGGTATTAGCCCCGCTTATTGCATGCACAAAATCATGATGGAGGATGATTAAAAACCGGTTGCTCAACCTCAAAGACGGCTCAACCCATCAATGAAGGAAGTCGTGAGAAAGGAAGTAGTTAAGCTATTAGAGGCTGGGATGATTTATCCTATTTCCGATAGCGAATGGGTAAGTCTGGTGCAAGTTGTTCCTAAGAAAGGCGGCATGACGGTTATCCGAAATGAAAAGAATGAATTGATTCCGACAAGAACGGTAACCGGGTGGAGAATGTGTATCGACTATAGAAGATTAAATCAAGCAACAAGGAAGGATCATTTCCCATTGCCTTTCATGGATAAAATGTTGGAAAGGCTATCCGGTAAGAATTTCTATTGCTTTTTAGATGGTTATTCGGGCTACAACCAAATTTCGGTGAACCCGGCAGACCATGAGAAGACCTCTTTTACATGTCCCTTTGGTGTTTTTGCCTATCGAAGAATGCCCTTTGGACTATGTAATGCTCCGGCTACATTCCAAAGATGCATGCAAGTCATCTTTACGGACTTGATTGAAGAGTGTATTGAGGTGTTCATGGACGATTTTTCGGTGTATGGATCATCTTTTGACCTATGCTTAAAGAATATTGAGGTGGTGTTGGAGAGATGTGTGAAGACCAACCTTGTGCTAAATTGGGAAAAATGCAATTTTATGGTCACCGAAGGAGTGGTTCTTGGACACAAAATTTCTTCCAAAGGACTTGAAGTTGACAAAGCCAAAGTGGAAATCATAGAGAAGCTGCCACCACCAACCAACATTAAGGGAATAAGGATCTTTCTTGGACATGTCGGTTTCTATAGAAGATTCACCAAGGATTTTTCGAAGATTGCAAAGCCATTGAGTAATTTACTCAACAAAGGTACGCATTTTAATTTTGATGAGTCTTGTCTAAAAGCATTCCTTGAGCTGAAACACAAATTAGTTACCGCACCCATAATCGTTGCTCCAAATTGGAAAATGGATTTTGAACTCATGTGTGATGCAAACGATTATGCGGTTGGTGTGGTATTAGGTCAAAGAAGATCAAAAGTTTTCCATGCAATTCACTATGCTAGTAAAGTTTTGAATGAAGCTCAAATTAACTATGCAACAACTGAAAAAGAGCTACTAGCCATAGTGTATGCATTGGAGAAATATAGAGCTTATTTGATCGGTTCTAAAGTTGTAGTCTACACCGATCATTCCGTGATAAAATATTTGCTAACCAATCCGGATTCCAAACAAAGGTTAATCCGTTGGATTTTACTTTTACAAGAGTTTGATTTGGAAATCCGAGACAAAAAGGGATCCGAAAACATGGTGGCGAATCATTTATATCGATTGGTAAACGTGGAGATTACAAAGAATGAGATTGAAGTAAGAGAAGAATTTCCCGATGAAAAACTTTTTGCGATTCACGTGAGGCCTTGGTTTGCCGATTTTGCAAATTATAAGGCAACCGGGTTGATCCCGGAAGACCTCACTAGCAATCAAAGAAAGAAATTTTTAGCGGATGCCGAACACTATGTATGGGATGACCCATATCTATTCAAAGAAGGTGTTGACAACATCTTGAGAAGGTGTTGACAACATCTTGAGAAGATGTGTCACCAATGAAGAAGCAAAAGATATTCTTTGGCATTGTCACAACTCTCCGTATGGAGGCCACTATAGTGGATGGAGAGCAGCCACCAAAGTACTTCAATCAAGGTTCTTTTGGCCTACTCTATTCAAAGATGCTCATGAGCACACAAAAGTTGTAACAAATGTCAAAGGAGTGGAGGAATAGGAAAACGAGATGAAATGCCCTTGACGAATATGTTAGAAGTAGAAGTTTTTGATTGTTGGGGTATTGATTTTGTTGGTCCGTTTCCTCCCTCTTTCGCTAATGAATACATTCAGGTTGCCGTTGACTATGTATCTAAGTGGGTGGAAGCACTTGCGACACCTAAGGCCGATTCCAAAACTGTGATCAAATTCTTAAAGAAAAATATCTTCTCACGTTTGGGTGTGCCAAGGGTATTGATAAGTGATGGAGGTTCACACTTTTGTAATACACCTCGGAAAAAGTTTTAGAACATTATGGTGTAAAACATAAGGTGACCACCCCTATCACCCACAAGCAAATGGTCAAACGGAAGTATCAAATAGAGAGGTAAATAGAATTCTTGAGAAAACGGTCTCGAGCTCTAGAAAAGAGTGGTCATTGAAACTAGATGAAGCTTTGTGGGCATACCGTACTGCCTACAAAGCTCCTATTGGACTAACCCCTTTTCAGATGGTCTACGGATAAACTTGTCATCTTCTAGTAGAGTTGGAACATAGAGCACTTTGGGCTCTTAAATTTCTGAACTTTGATTCCGCTCTGGCCGTCCACAAAAGAAAAGACCAACTCCATGAATTGGAAGAGTTAAGGGACCAGACGTATCACTCCAACAAGCTCTACAAAGATAAAGCCAAAGCTTATCATGATAAGAAGGTCCGATGCAAAAGTTTTTATGAGGGGCAGATGGTGTTGCTATTCAATTCGCGGCTTCGGTTGTTTCCCGGTAAAATTAAATCAAAATGGTCTGGACCATTTGTGGTGAAGGAGGTGAGGGACTATGGAGCCATTGTGATTGAGGATCCCAAGTCTAAGGAAAGATGGACAGTTAATGGTCAAAGACTCAAGCTTTATCATGGTGGGGAAGTGGTGCGCGAAGCATGTGCTCTATTACTTAATGATCCGTGAGAGATCATTGAACCGTCGAGCTTTAACGACGTTAAACAAAGCGCTTGTTGGGAGGCTACCCAATGTCATAAGTAGATTGTGTTGTTTTCATAGATTTTCGGTCTTGTAGATGTTAGGTGTTTGTATTCTCTCTAGAAAGTGAAGGTTATTGTGAAAATTGGCATTGTTTTGAGAATTTAAGTCTGTTTGCCCCGCAAACATAGCAAAAACAGTGAATAAGCCATTTTTACAAAGAAAACTTTTCATGTTTGCCCTGCAAACAAGAGTTTACGCCGCAAACAGACTTTGAATTTTTTTTTCATTCAGCTATTGCGCCGCAAACAAAGTTTGCCCCGCAAACAGGGCACAAACAGAGAGTTGGCCTTTTTTACAAAGAAATTTTCTCCTGTTTGCGCCGCAAACAAGGGATTGCGCCGCAAACCCTGCGAGACAGAAAATTTCTTGCTTTTTCTTTTTTTTTACTTAGTCACTAATTCACTTTATTTGAGTCACTCTTGCACACAACTTTCAAACTCTCTCTCACAAAACTCCCACCCTCCACCTTCAAACCCTAAGTTCACCAACACTACCACACACATCCCCTCTTTAATTTCTGCAACTCGAATTCAAGGTATGCATTTGCTATGTTCATGATTCTTAAAACTTTTTGTAATATCAGTCTAGGTTAGGGTTCCTTAATTAACATAGTAGATTCAATCTTAATGTTCAAAAATTCGAACTTGCGTGTGTTAATCTTACTGTTCAATGGGTTGATTTTGAAATTGTGTGATTGGGTTCTTCTTATTGCAAGCAACCCTTCCATTCTGAGCCATGGCTGCTGGGTATCGCATGGTTTGCGCCGCAAACACACCTTTGTGCCGCGAACTGGGTTTGAACACACACCTTTGCGCCGCAAACAATGATGGCGCCGCAAACTGGGTGTTTTATAAATTCTTGTTTTTATTTCTAACAGTTTGGTTGCTGTGGTTTGGTTGATTGATTGGTTGCAGATGTCAAAGCGCACAAAAACCAGAAGCACCAATCCTTCCCACTCCTTACCAAGGTTCCTTGGCGAGGAACAAGAGGAGCGATACAACTACTTATGCAACCGAACCGTCCAGGCTGAAAGGTTCATCCGGTTCAAACTAAATGGTCCGATGCGAGATTTACTTCAGACATTGAATAAACTCAAATGGGGGAAGATTTGTGAACCGGTAGCTGAGATTAATTATGACATTGTTCGCGAATTCTATGCGAATGCCATGCCGGTTGAAGAAGGGACAAAATTTTTGTACAAGCCAATGGTGAGGGGGAGAACCATCTCTTTTAAGAGGAGTGCTATAAATGAATACCTGGGATCCTTGTTAGAGCTACCCGATGGAGTAAGAAGTGAGTACCACAGAAGGTATCTCACTAATGATTGGAACATCGAAGTCGTCAGTGAGTCCTTATGCCTTGAAGGAAAGACCTATGAGTTGAATGACTCGGGAGCACCAAGAGGATGGAAAAGAGAGGATTTTAAAGTGGAGGTCAAGGCCTTGCTAGTGGTGGTATTGCATAGCATCCGGCCAAGAACTCACACGACACACATTTCACTCGAAGTGGGATACATGCTGTTTTGCATTTTGTACGGAGTACCGATTGATTTAGCCAGCATAATATCTGAGGAAATGAGGAGGGTCTCGGTTATGGGGACAAGGCATGGAGGCAAAGCCGGTGTCCTTATCTACCCTGGCTTAATCATGGGGCTGTGTTTCGAGGCGAGGGTGGCCATCCCGAGTGAGGTACATTTCAAAATCACAAGTGTTATTAACGAAGCTTTTATTAGCAGGTTTTGTGAAGGTGCACCAAAGAAAGCTGAAAGAGGAGGAGCATCCACTTCAAGGTCTAGAGGTGGTCGAGCACCTGTTTTTGAATACATGGCCTTTGCTACCTATTGTGCAGAGAATTTTGAGGCGACTCAAAGATCCAACCGGTTCTTGGTGCAAACTTTATCTCAACAATTTCAGCGCACCTCTTTGGAAGCAGAGTATGCTGCCTATGCAAATTGGTCTGTGGGCAGGCCAGCTTTCATGGGGGGTGCAGGAGGCAGTGGTACCGGAAATGAGGATGACATGATGGAAGATGTGATCGGGACAGTTGGTGGCGGTGATAAAGAAGAGGAGTGAAGTAGTGTTGCAGCACTTTTGTATTTTTATTTTTATTTTAATTTAGTCTGAATTCTGTTTTATTTCTATTTATTTATTGTTGCACTTTTCGGTTTTTAATTTGTGTACTTTATGGTGGCTCGCGTTTCACCATTTGAACCTCCTAAAAATTGCATTTTTATTATTGTAGTTTAATTGTGTGTTTGGGTGGAAAGTGATTAACCCAACTTTTTCAAAGTGTTTTGTTTAATTGTTCTTTTGCAAAGGAATCTTGAGGAACCATTGGGCACGGACAAGAGTTGATTTGGTGAACACTTGTTGGAAGAGTATTGTGGTGTACTTTTCGTTTATATCGTATCCACAGGGATTATTGCGATAGCACCGCCGTTCTATAGCCTATTTTTCGTGATTTAATGTTACTTTAAGTTTGGGTTTGTAAAAGATCATTCAACACTTTTAGTAGCAAAGAGTAAAGTAATGAAAGTTCGAAGTTAAAGAAAATGTATCAAGATTCGATTTCATCAACCTAAATTTGTATGTCTCCTTATAAATATACGTATATGAACTTGGTAACGATTAACATAATTACGTATCGACGCCTATATCATCAGTGTCCGCAATGATATAGTTAGATTTACCGTATTGTTTAACCGACGATTTCTCCATCCTTTAAACAATACAAATAACGTTTTAAAACCGATACTAAGTAAACATCAAGCGCTAAATCCATGTCTGCAATTTATAGTTTGATAGATGATAAAGTTAGATCTAGATACAAATATTGATGTCTCAAACACTTATACCAAAGAAAAGCTTTACTTAACAAACTAAACCATCTATATTGATCATCACATGTTCATACATAATATATTCACAAGAAAACATACAAAAAGCTAGGAAGATTACATCTTATCTTGATACAAAAGAGATTTAGCTATCCATGAGAATGGTAGCTTGCTCAAGAGGTAAAGGATGAAGATCAACAAGCATCAAAGGCGATTAATCGACGATCAAGGCTTCTAATCTTCAACTCTTAGTTTGCTACAGTGTTTAGGGTTTATGAGATCTTAAGAATGTCAAGAAGAAATCTCAAATGAAACAATTACTCCTTAAATAGAAAAACAGTTTTCTGTCCAGGGCGCGACGCGCCCTCCAGCGTGCTTCGCGCCATTCCACTTAAGAAATATAAACCGCCAATGCGTGCGACGCGCATAACTCTCTGCTTTGAAGCTCCAAAATATCTTGCCCAGGGCGCGACGCGCCCACATCTCCGCGCGACGCGCGCATACTTCTGCCAGGCACTCTCTTATCAAGGTCAAAACAAGCTCCAAACTTCCCAAAAATGGCTAAAACCTACAAGATCACAACTAAAACACATATTATCATTAAAAGAAAGCTTAAAATTATAAACTATAAATAATTATCTAAAACTTCAGGGAATTGTACGAATATACGATAAAAACGGTCGAAAGGTGCCATTAATTAAACTGAATATTAACAATATTTGGCACCTAACAACTCTCCCCAACTCAAACTCTTGTTTGTCCTCAAACAAAACAATGATAAATTACCGGGAACATAAAATTTCACAAATGAAACAATCAGGCAGAAACAAGAACAATTGAGTGGTTCAAATTCCAACAGTACAGAAAGATCAATCCTTACCAGTTTCCATCGAAGCACCATGATAACAATGCTAATCCTATATACAAATTTTATGTCAAAAATTCCACAAGCAAAAGAAGTTCAAAAATGAATCACACCTACGCACTTCCCTCTGAGAGAACAAAAATGGAGGATCCTAACACTCACCAGACAATGACGCAAACATACCGAATTCATTATGAGCTCATCTAAGCACAAAATAAATAAAAAATATATAAGCATGAATCACTAAGGACTTTCGGGTTGTAGCTTGGCTTGGTTAACAACGAAGTGTCATATCTCACGGCCATTGAATCGAAAGGGTCAATACCTAAGAGAGCATTCAAATACACTTACATCCACACCTCCTTATCAACAGATCACACAACTTTATTGCTCAAGAGTTCACCTTTGTAATTATAAGGAAACTAGCTATATACAAATCTTTTTTTTTTCTTTTTCTTTCTCTTTTTCTCTTGAGCAATCACTTATTTTCTTCACATCACCAATACAACCAAAAAAAATTTTTTTTTTTAACCCCAACTTGAATATTACCACCGCATAATCACGAATGCTCTCTATTCTAAGGCGAAAACGAATCATTCATAACCACATTTAATGGTACTTTTCAAGGTTGAAAGAAAATCATCAAGATTCAGATCAAAAATCGGCGAATATAGACAAGGAATTTATACTGATTGAATCTTGGCTAAAACGGCTCAAAGTGGTTATCAAATACTCACACACTCACCGGGTAGGTTACATTTGGATTGGAAGTTTTTCTCATAGTGCAGAACAAAACGCCTTGATCACTTTCATGCTTAACACAATTTAATAATAAATGCAAGATTAATCATAATAAAAACGAGTTAAAACGCACATTGCTGGTATCCAGCACAATTTATTATATATCTACACAGTGGAAAGTCTCCTCACAACTACAGCTAGGCTAAAATGATTCACAATTGAACTAATTTTATCAACAGAAATTAATGACAACTAATTTGTACAATTTAAAAGCATCAGAATCAACGGTACTTGATAAACAAAACGATAAAGGATGTACCTTGCACGTACAGTTTTCAACTTATATCATCACCACTCAAATTGTGTTGCATCACCCAAATTCATCGTGACAACAAAAAGTCGTGTTCCAGCTAATTAATTATCAGGACAACTCATCAAAAACATTAAACTAAAATAAAACTACTTAAAAATAAATAAATGCAAAAATAAAATAAATTGAACTTAAATAAAACAAAAACCACACCAAATGGTGTTAAATATCCAAAGGCGTAAACTTAGCCTTTCAAAGTACTTCATCCAACCGGATGGAACAAAATTAAAAACAAAGTAAAAATTGTTCTAACATAAAACTAAAAACAATAAAAATAACAATAAAGCAGTAAAGCAAAACTACTCCTCATCAGAAGTCTCCTCATCATCATCCATCCCCTCCTCAGGATCTGGCCTGCCCTCAGGCCATGAAGCATAAGCAGATAAATCATCCCTGGAACCAACAGGCTGCTGCAGAGAAAGCTGCCGGATAGAATCCTGCAAAAACATAAACGCTCTCTGATGCGCCATATGCATCTGATAGTTCCAATCACTTGCATCACCATACTGAGGACCAGCAGGCGGTGCAGCAGCAACCAGAACAGCCTGAGCAGCATCGGGAAGGTCAGGTGCATTTTGAGCAGCACCGAAAGGACGACCTCCAGGCAAACAGTACCTGTTAGCAAAAATATCATCTATAACACCATCCATGGGAATCATACCACCAGATGGAAACCGGACACCAGCCTTCCTGCATAAACCCATAATTAATCCAGGAAAAATCAACCTACATTTGACCCCATCACCATGAAGAGTCCCATTCAGGGCGACTCTTTTCAGCTCATTTGCCACGATCCGAGACACGTCAATATTATCACCTTTCAAGATACCCTGAACCAGACTTGCCGTATCAATGGTGATCGAGGAAGTGTGACTTCGTGGCCTTATGTTGTAAAGGACCACCGAGGTCACCAACTGAGCCTCCTCCGTCAACTGACTACGAGTAAAAGTCTTTGGCAGCCCAACCTTAGTCAGAGTATAGGTGAAACCAACCCTGCAAATTCTCTCCCTAATTCTCTCTGCATCCCAATTTCCTCTATTCAACCTGGGATGGTACTCACACTCTTCTACCAAAGCAAGAGGGTTATCCAGAAAATCAAAAATTGCCTCTTTGCTAAAGTCAATGGTCTTACCTCTCACCCATGTTCTAAACGGGTAAGCTTCAGTACCTACCCAACTGCTCGGAGGCAAGGCATTTGCATAGAACTCTCTGACAATCTCCACCTGATAGAATTGTGGTGGAGTGAACAACTTGTCCCAGCATGTTTCAGACAAAGCAGTCCACGCCCTTTGGAAGTGGCCGTGGTCAATAGGAACCACATTGCGTTCACTCCACACAACTCGGCTTTCGAGCTCATGGTACCTCGCCTCTTGCTCCGGACCTTGAAACTTCGTCCGATCAAACCTGCCAGACTGTGAGGAAGATCCCTCACCAGAACCAGCTTTCTTTCTTTTCAAAAACGGTGCCATTCCTGCACAATTTAAAATCAAACCAAACACACACAAATTGAAACAAAGTTAGCACATCCTCTCAACTAAAATCTCACATCAGTTCACATTCATCATAAATCACAAAACAGGCCTAAACAACTACTCAAAATGCATAAAAAATTCAAAGTTTAACCCAGGGCGCGACGCGCGCTGAATAGGGCGCGACGCGCGCTCTGCGAAACCCAGAAAATTTCTTCAGAAATCTGCAAAACAGAAGAGGAGAACAAGTTTCTCCTCCCTTATAAAAGTTCCAGCACACAATATATACATCAATAACATGTTTTCTACCCTAGTTTTTCAAAATTTATCAAAAAAAAAATCCTAAATCTAAAAATCTAAACTTCTAAAACTAAATTAATGGAAAGAGAAGAGAAGAAAGACAAACCTTTGATGATTGATGACAGTGGAGTGACGAAAATAAAGACGCAAATGCAAGAATCTAAGAGTTAGAGTGTGTTTGGTTGATTGGTAATCTTGGAACAAAGAGGAAAAAGGGTGGAATGGAGGCAAAGACCTTCATAAACCCTAAATCTCTTTTCTGAAAACTAAACAGGGTCGGGCCCAGCTTTGGGTGGGCCCAAACAATTTTTTTTTTTAAAAAATATATACAGCGCGCGACGCGCGAAGAACCGGCGCGAAGCGCCCTCATCTCTGCCAGGAAGGGGTTCTTGAATTACCTAGCGCGCGACGCGCGAATATGGGTGCGGCGCGCGCTTCACCAGAAACAGCAGAAAAACTGCATTGTTTCAGCACGCCCAAAAATATCGGTAGATCGTTTCTGGCTCGACGACAACTCAAAAATCCCACCTGCAAAAATAACACAAATACAAGTGAATATATACAACTTGGGGTGCCTCCCAAGAGCGCTTTGTTTAACGTCGGTCAGCTCGACGGTCAAAGGCAATCAAGGATCGCCAAACGATAAAACACAAGTTTCACGATTAAAATCGCTTCCTCGATAAACCTTCAACCTCTGACCATTAACTACCCATTCATGCTTTGATTTTTGGTCCTCTATCACAATAGCCCCATGGCTTCTAACCTCTTTGACCAAAAACGGTCCGGACCATTTCGACTTCAACTTTCCCGGAAAAAGTCTTAACCGGGAATTGAAGAGTAAAACTAATTGCCCTACCTTAAAGTCCTTAATTCTAACCTTACTATCATGATAGAATTTGGTCTTTTCCTTGTAAATCGAATTAGACTTATAGGCATGCAATCTCATCTCTTCCAACTCATTTAATTGGATTTTTCTTCTCTCTCCATACAACTTGTGGTCAAAATTCAAAAGCTTCAAGGCCCAATATGCCTTATGCACTAGTTCTACGGGAAGGTGACAACTTTTACCATACACCATTTGGAATGGTGTAAGACCGATCGGTGCTTTGAAAGCGGTCCGATACGCCCACAAGGTTTCATCTAATTTCATTGACCAATCCTTCCTAGAGCTAGACACAGTTTTCTCAAGGATCCTCTTAATCTCTCTATGGGTCCTCTCAACTTGCCCATTAGTTTGTGGGTGATATTGAGTAGCTACCTTGTGCTTTACTCCATATTGCTCCAACACTTTTTCAAGCGGGGCATTACAGAAATGAGATCCACCATCACTAATTATCACTCTTGGCGAGCCAAACCGTGAAAATATATTTTTCTTCAGAAATTTGATCACGGTTTTACCATCCGCTTTGGGTGAAGCAATCGGTTCCACCCATTTAGACACATAATCCACAGCTACCAAGATGTATTCATTCGACATAGAGGAAGGGAATTGTCCAACAAAATCAATGCCCCAACAATCAAATACCTCTACTTCTACAATACTTTGGAGGGGAATTTCCTCTCTTTTCCCAATTCCACCAGTTCTTTGACAACTGTCGCATGAGGCAACATGGTGGTAAGCATCTTTGAACAAAGTAGGCCACCAAAATCCCGATTGAAGGACTTTTGTGGCCGTACGCAAACCATTGAAATGACCACCATAAGGCGAATTGTGGCAATGCCACAAAATGCTTTTTGTTTCCTCATCCGCGACGCATCTTCTCAAAAGATTGTCACTACTCAACTTAAACAAGTGAGGCTCATCCCAAACATAAAAATTTGCATCATTCAAAAACTTTTTTCTTTGATTCCAAGTTAGATCCTCCGGTATCCAGCCAGATGCTTTGTGATTAGCCATATCTGCGAACCAGGGTCTAACTTCTTGTACCATGTACAGTTTTTCATCCGGGAATTCTTCCCTCACTTCTTTTTCATTGTTTGTCACCTCGGTATTCACTAACCGAGACAAATGATCCGCAATCAAATTTTCTGTACCTTTCTTATCTTTCACTTCAAGATCAAATTCTTGAAGCAAAAGAATCCACCGAATGAGCCTCTGTTTTGAATCAGGCTTGGTGAGAAGAAATTTGATTGCGGCATGATCTGTATAACACACCACTTTAGAACCAATGAGGTAAGAACGAAACTTTTCCAATGCAAAAACAATTGCGAGCAATTCTTTTTCGGTAGTGGCATAGTTAACCCGTGCCTCATTTAAAACTTTGCTCGCATAATGTATAGCATGGAATTGTTTGTTCTTCCTTTGGCCTAAGACCGCACCAACCGCATAGTCACTAGCATCGCACATGACTTCAAACTCAAGCGACCAATTAGGAGCGACAATTATGGGTGTGGTGGTCAAATTTTCTTTAAGTTCTAGGAAAGCTTTTAGACATGATTCATCAAAATTAAATTCCATACCTTTGTTGAGCAAATTACTCAAAGGCTTTGCGACCTTGGAGAAATCCTTGATGAATCTTCTATAGAACCCAGCATGTCCCAAAAAGCTCCTTATGCCTTTCACATTCACCGGAGGGGGAAGCTTTTCAACAACCTCGATTTTTGCCGGATCGACCTCAAGCCCCTTTGAAGATACCTTGTGGCCAAGAACAATCCCATCCGTTAACATGAAAGTGCATTTCTCCCAGTCGAGAACCAAATTTGTTTCAATACATCTTTCCATCACCACATCAAGGTTTTTCAAGCACAAGTCAAATGACGACCCGTACACAGAAAAATCATCCATGAACACCTCAATGCTTTTCTCGATCAAATCTGAGAAGATAGCTTGCATGCACCTTTGAAAAGTTGCGGGAGCATTACATAGTCCAAATGGCATTCTTCGGTATGCGAAAACGCCAAAAGGACATGTAAAAGAAGTTTTCTCGTGGTCCGCCGGATTCACTGATATTTGATTGTATCCCGAATAACCATCCAAGAAACAATAGAAATTTCTTCCGGCTAACCTCTCTAACATTTGATCCATAAAAGGTAATGGAAAATGATCTTTTCTTGTTGCTTGGTTCAACCTCCTATAATCAATACACATACGCCACCCGGTCACCGCTCTCGAAGGAATCAACTCGTTCTTCTCATTTCTCACTACCGTCAATCCACCCTTCTTAGGAACCACATGCACCGGGCTCACCCATTTGCTATCGGAGATGGGATAAATCATCCCCGCCTCTAATAACTTCACAACCTCTTTTCTAACAACTTCTTTCATGGTTGGATTCAATCGCCTTTGAGGTTGTGCTATGGGCCAAAAATCATCTTCTAACATAATCTTATGCATACAATAGGCCGGACTAATACCCTTCAAGTCGGATAAAACCCATCCTATTGCTTCTTGATTCTTTATCAATACTTCCTTCAATCGGTGCTCTTCCTTGTTAGACAAACCACTATTAATGATAACCGGCTTAGTAGAATTGTCACCGAGAAACACGTATTTCAAGTGAGACGGTAACACATTCAACTCCACCTTTTGCTCTTCAACTTTAGGTTCATCCTTCAACTCTTCAATTTGAGTTTCAAATGGATTCATCTCATCACAAGCCTCTAAATTTCTCAAGCAATCTTCAATTTCCTTCTCTTGATCTTTGGTGAGAACTTCAAGAGCTTCCATTAAAGTCTTCTCAAGAGGATTCGACAAGTGCATTTGATTCTCCACATTCATAATAGCCCTTTCGGTAGCATCGATTCTAAAACAATCATCCTCATCACTCGGATGCTTGATGGCTTCAAAGAGATCAAGACATAATTCTTCATCTTGGTACCTTAATTTCATTAAGCCATCATCAATATCTATCATCATTCGGGCCGTCTTCATAAAAGGCCTTCCTAAGATCAATGGAATCTCAGGATCTTCTTCCATGTCTATGACAATAAAATCAACAGGATACCAAAATTTGTCAACCTTGACAGCAAGTCTTCCGCAACTCCATGAGGATGAGCTGTGGATTTATCCGCTAATGATAACGTCATTCTTGTCGGCTTCAAATCGTTGATTCCTAATCTTCTCACCATAGACAATGGGATCAAATTAATGCTAGAACCGGTATCTACCAAACCTTTGCCTATGTGAACATTTCCAATAGACACCGGTAAGGTTACCCGCCCAGGATCATTTGATTTTATCGCAGTAGTGCGTTGAATTAACGCATTACAACAAGAGCTCACCGTTACTACCTCCGGATCCAAGAATCTTCTCTTCTTAGTGATGATGTCTTTGATAAATTTTGCATACATCGGCATTTGCTCTAATGCCTCGGAAAAGGTAACATTGATTTGCAACTTGCTAAAGATGTCTAAGAACCGAGCATAGTGCTTTGCATCTTCTTTCTTTGACGGACCGGGAGGGTAAGGTAATTTCTTCACTTGTATAGAATCATCCACCTTCTTCTTTCCCTTCTCACTCACACTCAATCTTTTTCTCTCTTTTTCTACAACTTTCTCAAGAGTTTCTTTTCCCACTAATTCTTTCTCTTTCTCATTTTCAACTAAATCACCCTATCTTTTTTACTCTCGACAATTTCCTCCTCAACTATCTCCCCTACTCCCATATCAATATTTCTACCGCTACGAGTTAGAATTGACTTACAATGCTCACGAGGATTTTCTTGTGTAGTAGCCGGAAAAGGACCTTTGTTTTGATCGGCAAGTTGCTTTGACAATTGCCCGACTTGAGTTTCAAGATTCTTTATGGCGGCATCCGTACTCTTTTGGCTTGCAATTTGCAATTGCATGAATTGGCTAAGAGTGTCCTCTATTGAAAGCTTTGGTTGTTGAGGTTGTTGGTTGTAACCACCTTGATAAGGATTTTGACGATTCGATGGACCCGCTTCCGGCCTCCATCCTTGTTGATAACCTTGATTACCTCTTTGTTGGTAACCTTGGTTATTGTTGTAAGGTTGTTGTTGTTGTCTCCCACCATAAACTTGATTAGGATTAGACACATAATTCACCTCTTCACCCGGTGGAGGACAAAAACCAGTTTGATGGTCACCCCTACACAATTCACAACACATCACATGTTGATTTTTAGAAGGGATCCCATTTATCTCTTTGATTTGTTGAGGGAGTTTTAACATTTGTTGAGTGAGCAATTCTACTTGTTGTGTCAATAACTTGTTTTGAGCAAGTATTGCATCCCTAGTATTCAATTCAAGAACTCCCAGTTTTCTTTGCAGTGCACTACGGTTGTGTTGCCCTTGATGATCATTCAAAGCCATTCTATCAATGATAGAAATCGCTTCTGCAGCAGTTTTTGACATCAACGAACCACCCGCGGTAGCATCTAAAAGAGTTTTTGGTTGAGGTTGGAGTCCATTTCTAAAGATATGGATTTGAGACAATTCATCAAACCCATGACCTTTGCATTTTCTAACCATGGACTTGAATCTCTCCCATGCTTCATTGAGAGACTCATTCGAACCTTGAGAGAACACCGCAATAGAAGTTTTCACTTCCATGAACCTATTGTGAGGAAAGAACCGATCCAAGAACTTCTCTTCTAACTCGTTCCAATTTGTCATGTCATTATTTGGTTGATCAAGGTACCATTCCTTAGCTTTTCCAATTAAGGAATGAGGAAAGAGTCTCCTGAACACCTGTTCTTCTTGGTCTTCCGGAGCACCAATTGTTCCGGCGATCTCGTAGAACTTTGTTAGATGAGTAAATGGATCCTCGTGATCTGCCCCTGTGAAAGGATTTTGGTATAATAATTGAAGTAACCCCGTCTTCATTTCGGAGTTTCTTCCATTGGCCTGATCACGAGCAAATTGTGCATTGAGACGAGGGCTGTTAACACATGGCCCTCGAGGTGGAGGATCCGCAGCCATTTCTTCCTCAACCAAGTTTTCAACCGGAGTTGAAGAAGAAGATGCTTCTTGTTGTTGTCTTCTTTCCCTAGCTAGTTGTCTCCTCCTACGAGTTTTGCTATTCTCTCTACGAGCAGTCCTCTCAATCTCAGGATCAAAAAGGAGTTGATATGCAGGTATACGTCCTCGCATAAACTGTAATCTGAAAAACTAACCAAGCAAATTAACAAACACAAGGAATATAATTTTAGAACAAGAAATTAATTATAAGACTCAATACAAAACAAACTATTGCAATGCTTGCAATATCTAAACAACAATCCCCGGCAACGGCGCCATTTTGTTGGAAGAGTATTGTGGTGTACTTTTCGTTTATATCGTATCCACTGGGATTATTGTGATATCACCGCCGTTCTATAGCCTATTTTGTCGTGAGTTAATGTTACTTTAAGTTTGGGTTTGCAAAAGATCATTCAACACTTTTAGTAGCAAAGAGTAAAGTAATGAAAGTTCTAAGTTAAAGAAAATGTATCAAGATTCGATTTCATCAACCTAAATTTGTATGTCTCCTTATAAATATACGTATATGAACTTGGTAACGATCAACATAATTACGTATCGACGCCTATATCATCCGTGTCCGCAATGATATAGTTAGATTTACCGTATTGTTTAACCGACGATTTCTCCATCCTTTAAACAATACAAATAACGTTTTAAAACCGATACTAAGTAAACATCAAACGCTAAATCCATGTCTGCAATTTATAGTTTGATAGATGATAAAGTTAGATCTAGATACAAATATTGATGTCTCAAACACTTATACCAAAGAAAAGCTTTACTTAACAAACTAAACCATCTATATTGATCATCACATGTTCATACATAATATATTCACAAGAAAACATACAAAAAGCTAGGAAGATTACATCTTATCTTGATACAAAAGAGATTTAGCTATCCATGAGAATGGTAGCTTGCTCAAGAAGTAAAGGATGAAGATCAACAAGCATCAAAGGCGATTAATCGACGATCAAGGCTTCTAATCTTCAACTCTTAATTTGCTACAGTGTTTAGGGTTTATGAGCTCTTAAGAATGTCAAGAAGAAATCTCAAATGAAACAATTACTCCTTAAATAGAAAAACAGTTTTCTGTCCAGGGCGCGACGCGCCCTCCAGCGCGCTTCGCGCCATTCCACTTAAGAAATATAAACATCCAATGCGCGCGACGCGCGCAACTCTCTGCTTTGAAGCTCCAAAATATCTTGCCCAGGGCGCGACGCGCGCATACTTCTGCTAGGCACTCTCTTATCAAGGTCAAAACAAGCTCCAAACTTCCCAAAAATGGCTAAAACCTACAAGATCACAACTAAAACACATATTATCATTAAAAGAAAGCTTAAAATTATAAACTATAAATAATTATCTAAAACTTCAGGGAATTCTACGAATATACGATAAAAACGGTCGAAAGGTGCCATTAATGAAACTGAATATTAACAATATTAGGCACCTAACAACACTTCAATGGCAATGATGAGAATCGGTATCGAGGATAATTAAGGTACACTTTATCGCTTTCTAGACATAACATGGTTAGTTGATGGTGTGTGCAAATTGCTTAGCGTAAATTCCTCGAGTCACATGTCATTTTTGAATCAAAGTTTAGAACTTAGCCAAGTGAGGAAACCTTCCATTGTGCACTAAATACGGGATACCGGAATTTATTTCAACTCATTTTTATCATGTTAAACCATGCGTATTTCTTGTTTGTGAAAAGTGTGAAAGTGATAGAGGCATTGTTTGAATTTGAGAAAAACCACTTGACAAAAAAGTTAAATCAATTAACCTTGTGAGGAGTGATTCTTAGTCAACCCCATTAAGCTTATTAGGATTCATGTGATTATTGAAAATATTTTGTATGTGAATTCTAATTTTTTGTTCTTTCATTAAAACCTTCAACCGCAATGGTTGCAATTTTGCCTTGTGCTTATGTCTATGTAGGGAGCATTGTTGTATCTATTATGGTTTGAATCCTAAAGTTGGGGAGAGTTGATTGAAAAACAAAGAAAAAAAAAGTGGTACTTAGAAGTTTTGTGGTAATAAGAAAAGAACAACACATTTTGAAATTTTGGGGCAAGAAAAAAAGAAAAATCGTTCCCGTTTTGTGTTGTTAAAAAAAAGGAAAAAGAAAGAAAAGGGGATTCAAGCAAGTGTTTTTGTTAAGTAAATGGATAGGAATGCTCCCTTAGGATAGGCATTTTTGTTTAATTTCCCTTTAATAAAATCCTTTCTTTGTAACCCAAGCCACATTACAACCTATAAAAGCCCTCTTGATTCTCACTTTGCACATAATTTTTGAAATTGTTATGGTGAACGCATGATTTGAGTGTTGTTGATTTAAATTCCCGGATGAGTGAAAGTAAACCCTCTTGTATTCATCATTACTATGATGTGTGTGTAGGTTTGATTCAATCTTGACATGTATCTTTTGGAATTCTTGATAATAATTTGCACTTTGCCATCATTCTTTCTCATGCTTTGTTTTAGCATTGTGGTGAGTGTACTTTGAAAGGACTTATACTTTTGAGCCATGTGATTGTTCGATTACCTTGTCATCATTCTCTTGTGCGTTGCTCTTGCTACTCTTGTGAATTTTTGTTTAGGGACAAACAAAATAGTAAGTTGGGGAGAGTTGTTAGGGACCAAATAGTACTAATTTTCATATATTGTTTTTGGTCCCTTTAACCACTTTTTACTCAATAATCACACTTTTATTCATACAATTTAATAATTTTGCAATTTTGTTAGTTTTAGTTCATTTGAATTATTATTTCACATGTTTGTTAGTTTTGTAGTGCTTTGATTAGGTTTGAAGCTCATGGAAGCAAAGGGGAATCACTTGAAGACTTGGACTAGTACAAGAAGAGCTGATGAGGCCAGTTTGCCCCGCAAACATCCTTGGCGCCGCAACCTGCAAAAATCCCATTTGTCTTGGTTTTTGGCTGGATTCTGATGTGGCAGAAACTAAAGTGTTTGCGCCGCAAACATCCTTGGCGCCGCAAATACTGCGAAACAGAATTCCTCTTTTACTTTAGCTGGTCTGCCACTTGTCATTAGGTTTTTATCTTTTTGAATGTGGACAGTTAGTACGAATTTTGGGGGGTTAATTTAGATAAGAGAAAAGGAACCAAGGCCATTCATTATATTATTCTATTGTGAACCAAACATTGAGGCTAGGGTTTTGGGAGAGAAAAGAACAACTTTGTGAGAGATTGATGTTCTTAGCTTCTTCTTCATTCTTCTTGCTGTCAACTATGGTGATGAGTAGCTAAATCCCACTTTGACAAGATTGGAGGTAGTAGCTATCCTTGTTAACTATGTATTTCCTCTAACACTTTTGTATGAACTTCATTAGTATTGAAATGGATGAATGTTGTTGTTTTATATTTCATATTTAGATTTGATTTATGATTGAGAAATATATTTCAAGTCTTGTTCTACAACATTTTATCAAGTAGTGAATAAATGCTAGAGATAGATTTATTTGCCACTTTTCTATTTGTATCAAACAATCAAGCTTAGTGTATTGATAGTTAGAGTGAGAGATCATCTAAAGATTAATATATTAACTTTCACAACATTGTTTAGACATAAACATTGTTGAGAGGATACTAGAACATTGCATTGCTATTTAAGTATACTTTAGTTGTTAAAGTCACATAGGAGATAGGGATAGTGAAACCAAAACCAATCTTGTCAATCTTTTATCTTTGAACAAATCTTATTTTATTACTTGTTTTACCTTTTGAATAGAAAATTAGAAACTCAACTCAAACCAACTTTGTTACAACTTAAACTTAAAGCGATAGTAACTATATAACGGCAGTAATATCACCCAATCTTTGTGGATACGATTTAAAAAAATTGCCTTGAATATACTATTCAACATGTAGCTCCTCGAACCATCCCCTTTTTATTTCGTCCAGTCTTCTTTTGATGCCCCTCAGAATTACTCTGTTAGCGGCCTCGGCTTGCCCATTTGTCTGGGGGTGTTCGACTGATGCGAAGTGTTGCTTAGTCCCTAACTTCGTAACGAATTCTTGAAAACGCCCGTCGGTGAACTGGGTGTCATTGTCAATGATGATGGATAGAGGTACACCGAACTGGGCGAGAATGTTTCTTTTGTAGAAACGTAGTACGTTCAGAGATTTGGTTTTGGCCAATGGTTAGGCTTCGATCCATTTGGTGAAGTAGTCGACCGCGACTATGAGGTATTTGTTCTGATTGCTCCCGGTCAAAATGGGCTAAGGAGGTCCATGCCCCACCACGCGAACGGCCAGGGAGATGACAAAGACTTGAGTTTGCTGGGGGGCGTGAGGTGCATGTCCCGAAAGCATTGGCACTTGTCACATTTCTTTACGTATTCTTTTGCGTCGTGCTGCATAGTGGGCCAATACTATCCATCTCGGAGCATTTTCCTGGCGAGGGATCTTCCCCCAGGTGTTGGGAGTTGATTCATTCGTGTATCTCTCGGAGTATGTTGGGGACCGTGCCTTCGTCGACGCATTTAAGGAGGGGTATGGAGAATCCCCGTCAGTAGAGTCGATTCTCGACCAGGACATACGAGCAGGCTCTTATTTTAATCACGAAGGCCTCTTTAGGGTTATTCGGTAGGAGATCGCTCATTAGGTAGTTGAATACGGGGGTCATCCAGCAAGACGCATCTCCAATCGCGCTGACAAGTGTTAGTCCGGCCGGAGGTTTGGTGCTGGGTCTGGGCAATATCTCTTGGATCACGGACTTATTGCCCCCTTTCTTCCTCGTGCTGGGGAGTTTTGATAGGTAGTCCGCCCGGGAATTATGTTCCCTCGGGATGTGCTTTACCTTGGCGCTTTTGAACCGGGCCATCTTTTCGCGCACGAGGTTCAGGTATTCGGCGAGATGATCGCTCTTGACTTGGTATTCCCCTGATACGTGTGAAGCTACCAGTTGGGAATTGGTGAATACTTCGATCTCCTCGGCGTTTAGGTCATTGGCGAGGCATAGTCCTGCGAGCAACGCTTCGTATTCTGCTTGGTTGTTAGAGGTCGGGAAAGAGAGTGATAGCGATACTTCTATTAGTGTCCCTTCTCCGTTTTCCAAAATGATCCCTGCTCCGCTTCCGAACGCACTGGAAGCCTCGTCTACGTACAAGGTCCATTTCCGAGCGCTACATGTCGTTGTGTTGGGGAAGGCCATTTCAGCTACGAAGTCCTCTAGGACCTGTGCTTTAAGTGCTTTTCTTCCCTCGTATTTTACGTCGAATTCTGAGAGTTCTAGGGACCACCAGAGCATCCTTCCGGACATGTCGGGGCGCCCAAGTAACTACTTTATGGGTTTTTCAGTGCGCACGACTATGGTGTGTGCCAAGAAGTAGTGCCTCAGCCTCCTGGCCGCGGTGATTATTGCGAGGGCGACTTTCTCGATCTGCTGGTACCTGATTTCTGGGCCCTGGAGCGCTTTGCTCATAAAATAAATGGGCTTTTGGCCCTCTGAGGTTTCTTTGATGAGGGTGGCACTGATGGCTTCGGTTGCAACGACGAGATAGAGATAGAGGATTTCCCCGGTCTAGGGTCTCGAGAGCACGGGCAGGAGCGAGAGGGCTTGTTTGAGATGGGAAAGGGCGTGTTTGCATTCATCCGTCCATTCGAAAGTTGTTTCCTTACGGAGGAGTTCGAAAAGTGGGAGGGCATGCTGGGCTAATTTGGCTATGAATCTGGATAGTTACGTGAGCATGCCGTTTAGGGATTGGATGGATTTCTTGGAGTTTGGTGTTGGGAAATCTGAAAAGGCTCTGCATTTATCCTGGTTTGCCTTGATTCCTCTTTCCGTTAGGTAGAAACCGAGGAATCTTCCTGCCCGGACTCCGAAGGTGCATTTTTTGGGGTTGTGGTGTCGTTTTTTTTACCTCCCCGTTTCACTTGGGAGGACGGCACGCTAGACCCTTCACGCGAAATTTGGAAGGAGAATGCGCCCGGGGCGGGATGAATTTTGTTTCAGTTCTTCCTACAATATCACACGAACTTTTTAATTGTCCTAACGAGTAGGAAAGGGGAAAAAGATCTCAAATTAACCCTAGGAGTTTGCTAAGTGTGGGGATTTCACCTAGACTAGAAATTCTGGAGTTCGAGGGGTCGGTTATTCATAGGGAAGAGTTTAAGCACCCTACATATCCGTAGTACTCTACGGGAACCTTCTCTGTGTCATTGTGATTGTGTTTATTGCTAATGATTGGGAAAGTTTCTCCTTTGTGTTGGGAGAGAGAATTGAATTAATTTGAAAAGACAGACAGGCAGACAAACAAACTGACTATTTTTGGTATTTTATTAGCTCCCTGAGATTCCTTGTGAACCTCATGCCTACATATCCCTAATGGAAGTCAGAGCTTAATGTAGTTCGGGGAACTAATTAGGGAAATGAATTATTTTTGGTGCCTTGGTTGAAGCTCAAGGTTGAAGCTTTGAATTAAATATCTGTTTACAGTAAAGAGACATGAAGTCATCTTTATAGAGAGGTATTTCTACTATTCCACCACAAACATTAAAAGAGTGACAGAATAACTGAATTCTTTTCATTCAAGAGGGGGACCTTACTTGTGTATGTGCAAGTATACCGGTCAACTGTGTCTTGAATAAAAGAAAGATGCTCATCCAAATTAGGGAAAGTTAATCACATGTCTGGGTTTTACTGCCAGCTCATGCCTTTCAAAATCCTAAATGGGAAACTTGATTAAAATTAAAATGAAATGTGATTTTTGTTTGTATGAATGTGGTAGAGTAGTAAAAATATCTCTCTATAGAGATAAGCTATGTCTATCTACTGTATAAAAGATTTGACTTTAGCTGGCTTGCATGAGGCTCAAGCTTGAGGCTTTTTGATTGTTTTTATTGACTCTGGGAGATAACTCTACTGGGGGTTAATTACGGGGAATTTGTGTTCTGTACAAAGCCCAGAATTGAGGCTGACTCTAGTTGGAGAGTGTTTATTTGATGGATTTTATTTGGTGTTCTGTATAAAGCCCAGAATTGTGGCTGAATCTACTTAGGGAGACTCTATTTGTGTGCCTTGTATGAAGCCCAAGGTTGTGGCTAACTGCTGAGGATAACAGAGTTTTTTAAGACTATGGATGACTCTATTTGTGTGCCTTGTACAAAGCCCAAGGTTGTGGCTACTCTTAACTGTGGAAGTTATTTAATTTGTACCTTGTATGAAGCCCAAGGTTGTGGCTAATCTAGCTAGAGGAATGATTATTTTTTGCCTTATACAAATTCCAAGGTTGTGGCGGACTCTTAAAGAAACTGAGTATGGAAGACTCTATGGGGAAAAGATCCTTGATATTAGGAATCTTTGACACAGAAAATGTGGTTTTTCTGCCTTGTACAAAGCCCAAGGTTGTGGCTACTAAAAAAATGAAGGACTCACTAGGGGAGTTTTATTCTGCTAGAGGATTTAATAAACTAATTTATTTTTATGTTTTTTGGAAGCTAACCCTTTCCAGGGATTTTGACTCAGCTAGAGAAATAGTCTATTAAAAGACTGGATTTTTGGAGGCTAACCCTTTCCAGGGGTTTTGACTCTTTTGGGGAATTTATCTCTTTGAAAGAATGAATCTTTGGATTTGAAGGAGTGATTTTTGGAGGCTGACCCTTTCCAGGGATTTTTGTTAAAATGGTGGAATGATTGGAGGCTAACCCTTTCCAGGGGTTTTGTTAAAATGAATGAATGTTTGGAGGCTAACCTTTTCCTGGGGTTTTTGTTAAAATGAAGGAATGTGTGGAGGCTAACCCTTTCCAGGGGTTTTTGTTAAAATGAATGAATGTTTGGAGGCTAACCCTTTCCAGGGGTTTTGACTCAAATGGCAGAAAGATTATATAGTGGAGACTTCTTGTTTAAAAGCCCAAGATTAAGGCTGACTCTGACTGAGAATAAACAAACAAAGATCCTAGACTCTACTAAGGGAGATTGATGAAGATAAGGGTGACAGAGACTGTCCATGTCTCTCATTCCAAAAAAAGTGTAATCAATATGAAATTGAGACAATCTTAGCTTGTTTAAAGTCTGGTTTAAAGTGGAAGAAGCTCACCAGGATAGGCTAAAAGGTGTTAGAACAAGATTTGTTCTGATCAATATTCTTAGTTTTGATGATAACAAGGATATGAATTTTGTGTGAGATAATGTGGTACTCTAATACATTGCAATTTCCCTTTCAAGAAATATATAAAGAGTATGCACAAATCAGCGCTCAGAAGCTTTGTCTCAGAAGGTTCAGCATGCAACATCAGAACATGGTCTGGCAAGACATCAGAAGATGGTCAAAGCAGAATCAGAACATGGGTCTATGGAAGCATCAGAAGAACTTGAGATCAGAAGCAGAAGCACTGAAGTTCTCATGGTATCACGCTCAGAAGCACTTCAAGGTCAGAAGACAAGAAGATGCTTTGCACCAAGCTGTTTGACTCTGATGATATTCAAATATTATATTCAAACATCAGATCAGAAGAAAGTACAAGTGGCAGGCTACGCTGACTGACAAAAGGAACGTTGAAGCTATTAAAGGCAACGTCAGTAGACACAGCGTGAACAAGGCTCGAGGTAGTTGACAAAAGCGTGAAACATTAAATGCAATGATGTACGGAACACGCAAAGCATTAAATGCATCCAACGGTCATCTTCTCAAATGCCTATAAGTATGAAGTTCTGATGAGAAGCAAGGTTACCAATTCTGAACGAAATAATTCAAAAAGACTTGCTGAAACGCTGTTCAATTCAAAGCTCAGAAACCTCATCTTCATCAAAGCTCACTACATTTCTGTTGTAATATATTATTGAGATTAAGCTTAAACGTTAAGAGAAATATCACAGTTGTGATTATAGCTTTTCAGAAGCATTGTAATACTCTTAGAATTGATTACATTAAGTTGTAAGGAACTAGAGTGATCGTGTTGATCAGGAAACTCTAGAAAGTCTTAGAGGGTATCTAAGCAGTTGTTCCTGGAGTGATCAAGTTGTGATCAGAATACTCTAGAAGACTTAGTTGCGGACTAAGTGGAAAACCATTGTAATCCGTGCGATTAGTGGATTAAATCCTCAGGTGAGGTAAATCACTCCGTGGGGGTGGACTGGAGTAGTTTAGTTAACAACGAACCCGGATAAAAATAATTGTGCAATTTATTTTTATCGTCCAAGTTTTTAAACTAAACTTATTCAACCCCCCCCCCCTTTCTAAGTGTTTTTCTATCCTTCAAACGGTAACTAAAGACCTGTTCCTATGTTTATAAGAAACCTGATGGGTCCTTGTATAAAAGCTCAAGAGGAAGCTGGAAATGCTTTTAAGAAGCCTGTGGGTCCTTGTACAAAGCCCAAGAGGAGGCTAATCGAGGGTCCTTGTTATAGCACAAGAGAAACCTATGTGGTTTTGAACTTATTTTGGCTCTAAGCAAATGGGTAAGAGGTTTCACCGGGAATAATTCCTCTTTGGGTGGATGTGTCCTATTTTGGGTTCTAAGGCTTTTGCCAAGATGTTTCACCAGGAATAATTCATCTTGGGGGGTTTGAACTACAGATCTCTAATTAGGAAAGAGCCTTCACGAGGAAGACATTCTCAATCCTAGGCCATATTCTTATAATATATGTATATAGTTTAACTGTCCTAGGGTTTACACTCAGACGTAGTTCTAAACAGTATATAAACAGTTCTATATTTTGACAGTAACTTAAATAAAGACTGTAAATTGAAAGCTATATAGCCTAACCTGGATGGAGTGGAGGCCTTTGAAGAAGTATGTACGAAGCCTCAACATCAATTTTTGTTGTTTTGTTGATAACACTGGAATACTTATTATAAATAGTTAAGGGTTTTTGAAAACAGAAGAAGTGAAGATGGACAAAGGTCCATAGGTATCTGAAGAGTTTCACCGGGAATAATGCCCTTCAAATACCAGAAGAAAGTTTTGAAAACAGAAAGAAGATTTTGTAAATACAGTTCTTGAAAACAAACAATGAAAAGAAAAAGGTGATGGGTCTTACACTCTAATAGAGGCCCAATGATTTATTTACTGTTTATGAAAAATAATTGAAAATGAGATGAAATGATACACGGTTTTGTTGTCTGAAAACTCTGATCGTCTGTTTAATCAGAGATTTGAAAAATAGTTTTGAGAATTGACAAAAGTCAACCTAATTAAGGTAAAGACAAAATCTATACCTAATTAGGACCTAAATGATTAGGGTTCTATCATAAAATTATTCACAACAAATGATTAGGTTTAAAAAATCAAATGAAAATGTATATTTAAAAGCATTTAGAAATACTTAAAATGTACCATTTTAAACCTAATAAAAATACATGAAATAAATAATATTTTTGTGGTTTTTTTGATTATTCATAAAATAGATATGTTAAATGATAAGTGTGTGAAAAATGAAGTGAAAATGATTTAATTTGATCGGTGAAATAATTAGTTAAAGTTGTAAAAAAAATAAAATGAATAAGTGGTACAAATAGGTTTTGGTCTCCTCCAAGGTTTGAACCCACGCCCTTTATGTTACCAGCCCAAAACAACACCACTGAGCCAACGCGCGCTTGGTGACAAGGTAATGGTTCCATTGCAATACATAGGTTATCCAAGTGTATAGAAGAAAAAAAAAGAAATAAAATCAAAAGGTCTGGGGCGAGGGGGATTCGAACCCTTGACCTTGGGCACGCGCAACACACAAACACTCTTTACCACTGGGCTATAACGATTTAGTCGTTTATGAAACAACAACCATTCAAAATAAAATAAAATTTAGCCCTGAATTTCACTTTTGCGCGCCACCACCATGGTCATCTTCAACCTCTAGCTTTTGGATTTTTGAAATTCTGAACTCTCTCAATTCTCAACCGTTTACAAAGATGTAAAGAGCAAACTTGCTCTAAATTCTCTCACGATTTTAAATATATAACTAACATAAATTTATATAAAATATAAATATCTAATTTTCCAGAAAACACGAAGCACACATAAAACCTAATTTTAAAATTAAATGATGGATACGATGAATAAATGAATGATGATAGAGGGTTTTTAATCCTCTGATGATGCTAAATAAACTGGTATCGAGATATATGAGAAAGAGTACTTGAATAAGTGGGTTAGATTTTGAAAAAATACCTCTGAAAATGGAGGTCGTGAGGATGATGAGGAACACCTGGGCTTGTGTGAGTGATCCTAAAAGCTTCCTTGGGACTCAGTGATGCTAACTGAATGCTTATTGTGACTTCAATCCTTATGAATTGCTCTACCCGACACCTTCGATTTGAGCTTCGAGTTGACATGGAGGATGGTCAATCTTCAGTTACAGAGGAGCTGCAGCCATCTAAACAGCTTCACTATGCCCGAAGGAACGTGTCTGGATGCTTGGCTTTGTTTGAAACCTTCTGAATTGTTCTATGGACCTCCAACTGCAACAGCTCCAAAGTGAAAGCAACAATGGTGTTCTTCCACCTACAGAAGTGATCCAGGTGCTTGGATCACCTCAAATGAGTCCCCTTGAGAAGTTAGAATGCTTACTTTCCAAAGATAAGCACTGGTTTGAAGAAAACGATTCTTCTTGCCAAAGAACTTTGAAAAACCATAAGCATGAGAAGAGAAAGAGAAAGCAAGGAATATGGTTGCTTTGGTGTGTGTAATACTCAGGAATGCATCTGTATTTATAGGCAAATGAATGCAGAGCAATTGGACATCGTGAGCTTGCTTAGTGAAGGAAGTTTGGTTTCTTAAGCATGAAGGAATTCAAAGAATATTCCAAGTGCAATGATGAGCTCTTTGATACCACTCCATAGCCATCGGTTTTTCTTGATCTTAGGGGACAATTCTGATGCAGAAGTGAGCTCCAATTGGTTGGGAAGAGATTCCTTTGGTGATTCATCAATTTGCCATAAATTCTCAAATGTAATCATTACATAATCACATGTCTTTGTTTTTGGGATTATTCTCCAATCCTTATGCAATGATGGAAATTGATGTATGGCATGCTTGCAGATATATTAGAGGTCGTATAGCATCGCTTAGTGAAGCTATTTGCACAAAATTGCAAAGTTTCAAATTGTACATGACCTATAATTTCACTTCATGAGGCCAACTTTGAACAAACATAACTCCTAGCTCAAAATGAATTTGGAGAAGGTTGAGCACAATTTGGAAAGCCCTAATCATCTACTTCAAATCATTAGTTTGGGGTTTCTTCAGAATCATTTGGGAAAATTGTGAAAAATGAGCCCAAAGTTAGATGAAAACTAGGTTAAAAACACTTAGAAAAATTTCTCTATATTTATAACCTAAAGCTTGAAAATTCCAAATCTCTTAAATGATTGATTTCTTGAAAAAAGTTGCATTGTAAGATGTTGTTTTATTTTGCAAGATCTACAACTTTCATGTTGGAAGTTTTTTGAGTTGTGTAGGTGAAATTTTGAGTTTCCACAATGCCCTCAAAAACCCTAATTCCCGACTTTTTGCTCCTTGATGAATCTCCTTGAATTTCTTTAGTCAAATGACTTTAATAACCATATATTGATGATATTGATCTTTAAAAGTCATGGTTTGACCAAAAATCTTAAAAGTCAAAGGTGATCTTATACAGTTGACTTTTTCTAGATAAAGTGAGATTTTGGACTTTTGTGTGGAATCAAGATCTTCTCCTCAAATGAGTGATGTAAATGGAGTATATTGAGGTAGTAGAAGTACTTGAAACATGTCTTGAGTTTTGGATCCATGCCCTGATTAAAAGTCAACCATCCAGCTGAATTAGGTAAAAAACCCTAATTGTCGACCAAATGAAATTGATGACAGTGGATCTTGGATTGGAGTGTAATGCCCAATGGATCTTGTTATATGGATCATTTGAAGATGATTGAAGTCTTTGATAGAGGCCTTGTATCTTTATAGGGTTTCCCAAAGGTAATCCCTGATTTTAGTCCCTGATAGGCTTAAAAACCTATTCTAGTAACCTGAGTAAACCTGAGTTCAGATGACTGGGTGTCTAATCAATTGTATGTGAATATAAATGAAGCTTTTGAGTCCTATGATTGTTTTGGAGACTAATTCTTCTATTGATTGATCCTTTGCCTGAGTTCTTTTACTTCTGACCATCCTCGATCAAATGCCAGATGAAGAAGTGACTGCTCTTGGGCATTTGTTTTGATTTGATGAAAAGCCTGAAGATATGACATCTCAGGGGGGTCAAAAATTAGGGTATGACAGATGCCCCTATTTAAGTTTCTTTCAACTGGAGGGAGAGAGATTAATATCTTGATCTCTCCTGCGTGAAAGAGACTTAAATACTAAAGAATGCCCGAATTTTGGGCTCTCCTGAGATGTTGTAGTGATAAAATCTCTGCATGGATTGATCCCGTCGTTGCGCTTGGCGGGGATGAGGAGACAAACTCCTGTAGAAATACGTGATGTGGATTCTGGTGAATGGATGGCAATGTAGGACGCGCAATCCATCTTCTTTAACTAAGTGTTGATACTTAGAGAAAGGTGAACAACCTCCCCTCGTTTCGGATGTCCACGTCTCGAAACTGGTCTAAGTTGTGATTTTGGACAATATCTCAGATAAAGAGAAATTCTCCAAAGATTTGTTTCCTCATCAAACTTCTCACCAGCACTTGGAGATGAGATTCCATTTGATGGTAATAAAGAAACTTCAAAGGTTTGTTTCCTCATCAAACTTCTCATCAGCACTTGGAGATGAGACGCCATTTGATGGTAATAAGGAAACTTCAAAGGTTTGTTTCCTCATCAAACTTCTCATCAGCACTTGGAGATGAGATGCCATTTGATGGTAATAAAGAAACTTCAAAGGTTTGTTTCCTCATCAAACTTCTCATCAGCATTTGGAGATGAGATGCCATTTGATGGTAATAAAGAAACTTCAAAGGTTTGTTTCCTCATCAAACTTATCATCAGCACTTGGAGATGAGATGCCATTTGATGGTAATAAAGAAACTTCACCATCTTTCCTTCCAACTTGACGTCTTTGAGAGAATGTCATATGGCCTCGTGCTCTTTTGAGGGGCTAATGACTTTGCTTGAAAGCAGACGAACTGTTTTCGGGATGAAAACCATCATTCGTCGACTTATGTTGAGGAACCTGAACTATCTTCTAGACGAAGACTGCCATTCATTGACTCCGCTGGGGATCATTTGTCGATCCGCTGGGGAGATTCCAAATTATTTTCTTTGACGGAAAGTGTCATTTATTGACCCCACTGGGGAAACACCAAATTGTTTTCCAGGAGGAAAAACTGTCACTTGTCAATTATGTCAGGGCATTCACACTATCGGGAGAAGAAAACCGCTTATCGACCCTGTGGGGAATTCAAAATGCGAAACAAACTATCTTATTTGAAGAAGATTGTCGAGCGTCGCTCTGCAGGAGAATCTTAGTCGGGAAATTCCAAAAGTGAACAAATTATCTCTTTGAGGGAGACTACCACTTGTTGACCTGCTCGGGGAGATCCTTGCGGATGAATCGTTATTATAAAGAAGAAAGTTCTTTCACAACTTGCAGGGGGAGGCTCGAGTACATGCCTCAACGACTCGGGCACTAACATGATCGAATTTTAACTAGACTATGCTAATTATGCAATATGATGTAAGAAGTACGCATGAATATTATAAGATGCAAAGTGGAGGTGAATAAAATTGTCGCAGATGTGAAATCCTATGATACGACTTGAGTCTTGTGATGATCAGAAGATGTCTTCTTCTTGAGAGATGCACTCCGTTGGGGATACCTGGTTATCAGTTGCCCGCTATTTTGAGTGACATGGATTGAAGATCCTTCATCGGGAGATGTTCGCAAAGCAACCTCATGGGGAAATCTGGGATCCCGGAGTCTCAACCGTTCTCGGAGCAACTGTTTCCATTCTTCCTATTGTATGTAAACCTTAGAAAGAAATTTCACCTTTATTTTTTTGCAAGTAAATTCATTTTATTTTATGAAAACATTTCGTTTAAAAAAAAATGACTGTTTAAATTAAAAACGCATTTTAAGAAACTGAAGAAAAAAAAGACTCGATTGCAAACAAAGGCACAAGGCTCAAATTATTATTTATGGAATGATAACCAGCTCAAATTATTATTACGATGAAACGTGACGACCGTTATCTTTCCCTTCCACTCTGAATTGCGCTGCATGCGTGCTTCGTAGAAGATGACCTACTGATGGTGAATACTCCGCTATGGATTTTGAATGATCAAGTTTGTCCTGAACACAGTTACTTGCCATTTATCCCTAACTTTTGCGTAAACTACCCCTTTCGGGTTTTAAGTCTACCGGGATTGATTATATATATTTTTTATGTCTCTAACTTTTGCCGGAATCGCCCTTTCGGGTTTTCGATTAACCGAGACGCTCTTTTTTGCCTAAGCCGCTCTTTGCGAATTTTCAACTTAGCGAGCTGTTCTTTTGTTTATTTAGGCGAAGTATTTCTTGACTGCGTCAACGTTTACAGGACGGGTGAATTCTTCTCCATCCATAGTCGTGAGTATTAAGGCTCCTCCTGAGAAAGCTCTCTTGACCACGTAGGGGCCGTCATAATTGGGAGTCCATTTCCCTCTCGAATATGTGAGAAAAGATTGAATCTTTTTTAGTATAAGGTCTCCTTCTTTGATTGTGCGAGGTCGAACCTTTTTGTCGAAAGCTTTCTTCATACTTTGTTGATATAGCTACCCGTGGCATAAAGCTGTCATGCGCTTTTCTTCGATTAAGTTCAATTCATCGAATTTGCTTTGACACCACTCGGCTTCTGTTAATTTTGCCTCCATCAAGACTCTTATTGATGGGATCTCAACTTCTATGGGTAAGACTGCCTCCATGCCATATACAAGGGAGAAAGGAGTTGCTCCAGTCGAAGTACGTACAGATGTATGGTAACAATGGAGAGCAAACGGGAGCATTTCATGCCAATCTATGTAAGTGATGACCATCTTCTGAACGATTTTCTTGATATTTTTGTTGGCTGCTTCTACTGCTCCATTCATCTTTGGTCTGTAAGGAGATGAGTTGTGATGTTCAATCTTGAATTCTTCACAAAGCTCCTTCATCATTTTGTTATTCAAATTTGACCCATTGTCAGTGATTATCCTGCTAGGAATGTCGTAGCGACATATGATGTGATTCTTGATAAACCTGACAACAACTTGTCTTGTGACGTTTGCATACGAAGCTGCTTCAACCCACTTGGTGAAATAGTCTATGGCTACCAAGATGAAGCGATGTCCGTTGGGCGCTTTCGGCTCGATCATTCCAATCATGTCGATTCCCCACATGGAGAAAGGCCAAGGGGGAGAGAGTATGTTGAGAAGAGATGGTGGCACGTGAATTCTATCGACGTAGATCTGGCATTTGTGACACCTCTTTGCATACTGGTAGCAATCTGACTCCATCATCAGCCAATAATATCCTGCTCTCAGTATTTTTCTTGTCATGGTATGTCCATTGGTGTGAGTACCAAAGGATCCTTCATGTATTTCTCTCTTGAGTATTTCTGCTTCTTTCTTGTCAACGCATCTGAGCAGAACCATGTCGAAATTTCTCTTGTACAGAACATCTTCATTCAGGAAGAATCTGCCAACTAACCTCCTCAAAGTTTTTCTATCTTTCTTTGATGACCCAAGAGGGTACTCTTGTTTTTTAAGAAAGTTCTTGATGTCGTGATACCACGGTTTGTCGTCGATGATTGCTTCTACTGCGAAAACATGAGCGGGCCTATCCAGGCGCATAACATCGATCTGAGGAATGTCATTCCAATGATTTATCCTAATCATGGAAGAGAGTGTGGCTAATGCATCAACCAAGTTATTTTCTTCACGAGGAATGTGATGAAAATCTACCCTGTCGAAGAATGGTAACAATCTTCTCACGTAGTCTTTGTAAGGGATTAGCCCAGGCTAGCGTGTTTCCCATTTTCCTTTGATTTGATTGATGACCAAAGCAGAATCTCTGTATACATCCAAGTGTTTGATTCTTAGATCTACGGCTTCTTCGAGACCCATGATGCAAGCTTCATATTCGGCCTCATTGTTTGTGCATTTGAAAGTTAATCTTGCGGTAAATGGAATATGGGTACCCTAAGGTGTAACAATGATTTCCCCAATTCCTCGTCCATAAGCATTGACAGCTCCATCAAAGATCAAGCCCCATTGGGATCCTATCTCAGGTCCTTCGTCTGGTAGCGGCTCATCGTAATCTTTCATCTTGAGGTACATGACGTCCTCGTCCGGAAAGTCAAAACTGGTTGGTTCATGACCATTGAGTGGATGGTGAGCCAGGTGCTCAGCTAGAATGCTTCCTTTCACAGCTTTCTGTGCGTGATACTCAATGTCATTTTCTGATAACAACATCTGCCAACGGGCAATTCTCCCGGTTAAAACAGGCTTTTCAAAGATGTACTTGATTGGATCCATATGGGAGATCAAACAAGTAGTATGTCGAATCATGTACTGGCGGAGACGCTTGGCAGCCCAGGCCAAAGAACAACAGGTTTTCTCGAGCATGGAGTAGCGGGATTCACAATCAGTGAACTTCTTGCTCAGGTAGTAGATGGCATGCTCTTTTCTTTTCGTCTCATCTTGCTGTCCAAGGACACAACCCATGGAATCTTCTAAGACGGTTAAGTACATTATCAAAGGTCTTCCTTCCACTGAAGGAGACAAAATGGGTGGTTCGAGCAGATATTCCTTAATGCTGTCGAACGCTTTCTGACAATCGTCTGTCCAGACGCAACTTTGGTTTTTCCGTAAAAGTTTGAAAATTGGAACATAAGTTGCAGTCATGAGATATATGAATCTTGAGATGTAATTCAGACGTCCAAGAAATCCTCTAACTTGTTTCTCGGTTCTGGGTGAAGGCATTTCTTGAATTGCCTTGACTTTGTCTAGATCCACTTCAATTCCTCGTTTGCTGACGATGAAACCAAGGACTTTTCCTAAGTAGACACCAAAGGTACACTTGTTGGGATTCAGGCGAAGCTGAAACTTTTGTAAGCGCTGAAATAACTTTGTCAGATTCTGTATGTGATCTTCCTCATTCTCTGATTTGGCAATCATGTCGTCCACATAGACTTCCACTTCCTTATGCATCATGTCGTGGAAAAGTGTAGTCATGGCTCTTTGATAAGTTGCCCATGCGTTCTTTAGTCCAAAAGGCATAACACGGTAGCAGAACGTGCCCCAGGGGGTGATGAAAGTTGTTTTCTCCATATCTTCAGGTGCCATTTTGATCTGGTTGTATCCTGAAAATCCGTCCATGAATGAGAAAACTTTGGATTTTGCTGTACTGTCAACCAACATGTCAATATGTGGTAACGGAAAATCATCCTTAGGGCTAGCTTTGTTCAATTTTCTGTAGTCGACGCACATGCGGACTTTTCCATCTTTTTTAGGAACGGGAACAATGTTAGCTAACCACTGAGGGTATTCTGAAGTGACGAGGAAACCAGCGTTGATTTGCTTTTGAACTTCTTCTTTGATTTTCATGGCCATCTCTGGATGAGTTCTTCTCAATTTTTGCTTGACCGAAGGGCATTCTGCTTTTAATGGTAAGTGATGCTCCACTATACTAGTATCCAACCCTGGCATATCCTGATAAGCCCAAGCGAAGACATCTGAGAAATCTCTGAGCAGCTGTATCAAACTCTCTCTGATCTCTGAACTAAGCGAAGCTCCAATCTTAACCTCTTTTCTGTTTCCATCGGAACCAAGGTTAATGATCTCTAGAGGCTCATTGTATGGCTGAATGGCCTCTTCCTTTTGTTGAAGTAACTGTGAAATTTCCTTTGATATTTCTTCGTCTTCTTATTCCTCTACCTCGAACACAGGAAACCCAAAGCTTGGAGAAGTCATACGGTCGCACGTTTCAACGGGGTATTTTATGATTAATCTGCATATGTGTGATAAGTTTTATTTAGACAACGAGGGAAGACTCGGTGTATGCAGTTAATGGAATTTTTTGATGTTTTTAGGGGTGTTTTTTTTAGGATTACCAATTTCCGAAAAAAGAAAAGGAAAAACTAACGAAGGAACAAAATGACATTTTTATTTATTGACAGTCATTTCTCGAAACAAAGACCCTATAAAACAAAACCCTATTGCTTTGGGCGAAGCAAAGAGGGACATTTTCCTAAGAAATAGTAAAATGCAGAGCCCTATGAAACATCTCTTCACCCTGGGCTTAGGTGAGAGGACAAAATAACAGTGAAAGTTCCTACTTAGGAGTGCGAACAACAGTTGAAACTTCAACAGTTGTCCAATAGTGGCGAACCCCATTGTGCACTAAGTAATCTGGCACCTTAGGCTTAAGTTGGCCTGTGGTTGGTCTTGATTTACCATCCACTGTCTTTGCAACACTCAGACGATCTTCTTCTACTTCAGCAGACTGAGCGGTGTGAGCATACCCATTTCCAAGTGGAGTATGTCGGTTTTTCTTTTGAGGAAACTTCCAATCTTTTGAATGGAGAGACTCGTTGTCGGAGACACTTTCGAGATCATCCTCTTCTGTATTTTGGTCTTGCTCTTCTCCCAAGATGGCATTTACTAGGTATGTGAACTCTATATCCGTAGCCTCAGAAGGCGACTTGGGGATATAATCCTCAATGATGACTTCACCAGATGCTGATGATGAATAGCAAGGGTTATACATCTCTTTTGGCTGAGAGAGGTACTCGTAATCAATGTTCCATCCAGTTGGAACAATGTTTTAAAGAGAGATTTTTGAACTTTCAGGAGCGGAGTATTTCACCATGTAGTCGAATTTTCCGCTTGGTTCTCCTAATGTATCCCAAGTTTCTTCGGGGATAGGAGGAACTCCTTCTGATGAACCATGACTTCTAGTGGTGAAGCTGTTAGTAACTTCATCACTGCTTGGTTGAGTCTTACTTTCAGATCCTTTAGTTGGATAACAGCAAGGTGAATGAGACTCTGATAGGGCTATGTATCCTGCCTCGAGAAGGTAAGACATACATTCCACTTCAAAATTCTCATCGGTGTCTTCCGTACCGATGGTATTGACTGTTTGTTGAACAGGTTGAAGAAAACCTCCACTACGGAAAAGTTTCTTGAATTGGAAGAACTACCTCAATTCCTGGAATAGCCTTTGATGATGTCGGAAAGAATCCAACTCCTGTTCTGTTCTTGTTGTTGGTAGGAATATCAATGTGCCCCCAACCACTGGTAGTGCCATCCTTTACAACTTGGATTGCATCTTTGTATGAAGAAATAGATGCTGCTTTCTCCTTTCCTTTTTCCTTGTCCAAGGAAAGTGCTTGGAATTTAGTTCCTGTGACTTCTTTTGGTTCTATGTCGGAAAATGATGACAGGTTACTGACGATCAAAGCTCGTTCTCCACATACGGTTACCAATTTGTCATTTCTTATGAACTTCAGCTTCTGATGAAGCGTGGAAGTAATTGCCCCAGCCTCATGAATCCATGGGCGACATAACAAACAACTGTATTGTGCCGGGATATCCATGACTTGGAAATTGATTTTGAACGTCTGAGGTCCAATAGTTATGGGAAGATCTACTTCTCCAAAAACTGACTTTCTTGATCCATCAAATGCTTTGACGATGACGTGACTATCCCTTAGTGGGTAGTCTTTGAAAGATAATCTTGATAATGTTGATTTAGGCATGACGTTGAGAGAGGATCCATTATCTATTAGGACTCCTGTGAGTACATCATCTATGCAGCTAACTGAGATGTGAAGTGGAAGGTTATGGTCCACTCCTTCTTCAGGAAGATCTTCGTCACAGAAACTTAGGTTAGTTCCTGCAGAGATGTTGGCAATGATACTGTTAATTGTTCTACGGTAACACTTGGTTCTACGGAAGCTTGTTCCAAAACTTTCTGCAGAGCTTCCCTATGAGCTTCAGAACTCAATAGTAGGGAGAGAACAGATATCCTAGATGGAGTATGTAGTAGCTGGTCTACAATGTTGTATTCACTCCTCTGGATTAACTTCAAGATCTCATCATTTTCTTTCGCTTGAACAACATTGGTCGGATGATTATCTTGCCTATGTGGTACTTCTTCTGAAGGCTTTTCCACACTTTCTGTTGCTCTGTTGAAGACTCGTCCACTTCTGTTGACTCGACTAATGTTAGCAATGTTGACAACATACGGTAATGGTATTTCCTAACCATTTTCAATGAATGTAGCATTGTACTTGTAAGGTATAGCCTTGTCACACTCATACGGTACAGGACCTAGTAAGTAAATGACTAACGGAGCAATTGTTGTCTTCCTGCTGTCATACTTGACTTGCACTGGTTCAACTTGATTAATTTGAGGAGATACGGTAAAGACTTCGTCATCTTCTTTGTTGGCAAGAACTGTAATGGTATTTTCATCCATTAGTTTCTGAATGTCGTTGCGAAAGTGCAAACATCCTCGTGAATTTCTTCGACAAATTCTGCATCTACTGTAAGGATGGAAATCCGTTCCAAAGTAGGCAAGTCCATTTAAAGTCTTATGGAACCTGACTACCGATCCTTCGAGATCTTCAACTTTGTAGATTTTGTACTCTCCTGGACATCCTTGAACCATGTTGATGTCGTGCTCAGTTTTGACTCGAATGTGTTGAATCCATCCTAAGTCCATTTGTTCTTGTAATGCAGCTTGAACTACAACACATCCTTGATTATTCTTTGAACAAATTTCACATGTGAAGTAGTTGTGAGGTGGTACGTGGCCGTATCCAGCTTGTTTAGCGTGCATTTTGACGAGATTTTCCCCTATTTGACGAATGTCGTAGATTTGAATGACATTAGGGTGTTGATCTATTAAATTTACAGAAGCTTCTTTATGTTGCGGCAAAGGATTTGCTTGGACGTTAGGATCAGTGTCTTTGAAGGATAGCATTCCACTCTTCACTAATCTTTGAACGTCGGCCTTGTAACTGAAACATCTCTCAATGTTGTGACCTGGTGCCCCCTGATGATAGGGACAAGATTAATCAGCCTTGAACCAAGATGATGATTCGTTTACAGGATTTGAAGGGCTCTTTGTCTGAACGAGTCCTTTTGCTAGTAATGTTGGGAATAAATCCGCATATGGCATTGGTATGGGATCAAAGGCAGGATACCTTGGAACCCGATTGTTGTTGAAATTTGGAGGTCGAACATGCTGTTGAGGTTGCTACGACCTTTGTTGAAATGGTTGTTGCGAAACCTGAGGTTGATAAGCTGGCGCTGAGTTAACAACCGGAGTTACTGTAGCAACCTGAGGTGAAAACTTCTTCTTTGCTTTGTGCAAGACATTGCAGACATCTTGATCCTTTTTCTTCTGGAAAGAACTTCCATACTTCCTAGGACCAATAGAAGATTCTGGTTCTTTGTTCAAGCGTCCTTCTAAACGTACACCCATGTTTACCATCTCGGTAAAATCGCTTGGTGGACAAAGTCTTGAGATAGTAAAATGGACTCAAAGTCTTGAGATAGATTTTTGTCATTTCTTTCTCTTCAAGTGGTGGACAAATTTGAGCAGCAATTTCACGCCATCTCTGAGCGTATTCCTTGAAGCTTTCTTTATCCTTTTGAGTCATGGCCCGAAGTTGATCTCTTTCGGGAGCCATATCCAGATTTTACTTATACTGTTTGATGAAGGCCTCTCCGAGGTCTCGAAAAGTACGAATCTCTGAACTGTCCAAGTTCATGTACCATTTGAGTGCAGCACCAGTCAGGCTGTCTTGAAAATATTGAATGAGTAATTATTGATTATTAGTCTGAGTTGACATTCTTCGAGCGTACATCACGAGATGACTTTGTGGGCATGAATTCCCTTTGTACTTCTCGAACTCTGGTACTTTGAATTTGTGAGGGATCTTAACATTTGGAACCAGACAGAGGTCTGCAGCATTCTTTCCAAATAGATCTTGTCCTCGGAGAGTGTTGAGTTCCTTCTGCATTTGCAGAAACTGTTCTTGGAACTCGTCCAATCTTTCATACACGCCAGCGTCCTCACTTGGAGCGTGATGGTATACTTGTCCGCCCGGTGGAGGAAAAGTATGCATAACCGGTCGTGGAGAAGCCATGACAGCAGATCTTGGAATCTCAGCATTCTGTTGTGTGAAACCCATTGCCGTTGCTTTTGGAACTTCAATTTCCAGAGGTTTGTAACCCTCCGGTGGACGCATATCCATTGTGACTCTTGGAACTTCAGAAGCTGGAGGTATGTACCCTTCTGGAGTAAAGTTATACGGCATGCCCCAAGGTCGATCGGGCGGCATGGTATACTGAGGAATAGGAGTAGAAACAATCTTGGAAACCACAGTCCTTTGCGGTTCTTCTGGCGTTGGTTGATTCTGCGCAACTACCAGGGCTTCTACCATACTATTGAGTCTTTCAACAGTCTCCTTAAGAGTATTAATCTCTTCTCTGAGTTCTTCATTCTCTTGTTCAAAGTCTTCCATTCTTTTCTTGCGACTTGAACGTGTGTTGTATGGATGAGACAGCTTGAAAGTCTTGGTTCACCTCCTTGTCCTCCTCTCTCTCTCTCGAGAAAGGAAAGTGATTATTAGATCCGCGACAATTCTCGTGTCAGTGCGTACGACTAAAGCAATGCATGATGTGTAATTAAGTTATATTTTTCAAGGAAACACCATAATTATGTTATGAAACATCAAACTTTTATTAATTGAGCGAAAACGCCGTTTTTACATACTTTGAAAAGGGAAATACAGAGAGACTGAGAGAAAGGACTCTAAAATTTCGACGAAGAGCCGACTTCACGTTCTAACATTTTCTTCTGTTTCTTGAGCTGAGCGTTCTCTGACGTGAGCTGATCGATGATCCAGGAAGCAGGAGGGATATGATGAGAAAGTGATGATTGTGTCACTTGTCGATCGAGTACTTCAAGTAACTCATCCTTCCTTCTTAGGATGTTTTGAATCTCAACATTTTTCGTGTTGACAATTCGATACTTGTTTCTCCAAGCATTCCTTACTTGGCATACTTTGTTTAATGCCGCTTGTAGTTTTTCAACATCGGTGGAGAAAAGGTAAATTGGTTCCCTTAGGGGAATAGGTTCTTGATGTTGATATGGCATCCTGATCTTAAATGCTCTAACGCGTACCCATTGAAGGTAAGGATCCAGGGAGATGCAAAGATGTTTTCCTAACAATCTTCTCCCTTTTGTGTGAACAAGACGCCATGCTTGGATAATTTCCTTCTTCCGCATGTTACCATGATCTTCGATGTTCTTGAAGAACAGACCCTCCAATTGAATACTACTTGGAATGTTTTTCATAGGATAGCCGTATTGACGACGGGCTAAAGCTGGATTATAGCTGATTCCTCCCTTAGTTCCAATAAGGGGTACGTTGGGATAACTTCCGCAACTGAAGATGATTTTGGTTTCGTCGTTGTCAGGACTACACCAATCAATGTCTGTATGAGTGAGAGACATGATTTTTTGTGACCAATAAAGGCCATCCCTCATGTTCCAGAAAGTGCTAGACTTTGGCAGGTGCGAGATGAACCATTCGTATAACAACGGTACGCAGAATGTGATTAATCCTCCTCGCTGCAGGTTTCTTGAATGCACAGAGTGATAAGCATCCGCAAGCAAGGTTGGAACTGGATTTCCAATCAAGAATATCTTAATTGCGTTGATGTCGACGAAATCGTTAATGTTAGGAAACAAAAACAATCCGTAGATAAGCAATGCCAAGATTTCCTCAAATGCGCTCATATCTTGGATGCTGACGAAGTACCGAGCTTGATCCAACAAGAACTTGGAGGGTAATCCTTGAATTCCTCCTCTATTCACCATATGAGTTCTGATGTCGACTACGTTCAAAGGAGTAGTTGCAGCAATGATAATGTCCTCAGGATTCTTTTCCAAACCGGAGTACGGATCTTGCACGTACACGGGTATTCCAATAAGACGAGAGTACTCCTCCAACGTAGGCATGAGTTGATAATCTGGAAAGGTAAAGTAGTGATACGTTGGATCGTAAAACTGTACCTAAGCGGGAAGAATCCCATCCATAATGTTAGTGCTGAGAAGAGGGAGAAGCTTTCCATACTTCTCCTTGAAAGCCTGGGGGTTGACCACGAGTTTTTCGTGCTTTTCCAATTCCTCTACCTTAGGAATCTTGAAGGTGTATTTCCTAGCTCTCTTTCTTCCGTAATCCATGGTATAGATCCTTAAGTCCTTTCTCCGTTTCTCTCTTTCTATGAAGTTCAAAACGTTCGTTATTCAGTTTCCTTGAAAAACGACTCGAAAAAGACTCTCTTTTTTTGTTTTAATTATTAGGATGAATGATGCATGAATGCATGAATGCACACACAAGAGTTTTTAAACAAACATGGCGTTGAAGGGTATAGTGGTCATGAAGTCACAACGCAAACCTCGCCCCAAGGTAAACTAAGGATAAGGATTTTTGTACCTGTAGAACGGGTTCTATGGGTCTCAGAGTTTTTGCTCAACCTTAAAGATACGTTGATTGGTATCTATAAGAGATTTTTCTCTGAGTGTAGTATCTGCGTGACAATTACTTCCGTAATCACCGCTCTACGTCCTAAGAAAGGCTTTAAGTTGGGTTAATGTGTTTCTAGGTCCTCCTGGTACAAATCAGTCTCGGAATGCATTGGCGCAGTTAATCACAACCAGCCAGGCAAGTCCCTAGAGTAGATTTGGGAACCAAGATTAGAGGACCTTCACCGAGAAGACATCCTCCATCCTATCTTATGTTGCACTCAAATCCGGGTATAGGATTTCTCACCACAAGGGGGAATCAAGCCCTTTCCCGATACAGAATAAATAAAATAAACAAATATAAATGCAGCAAACACATGAAATGACACAGAGGTTAGGCAGAACCTCTCTTGTTGGAGGGGGAATATGACATCCCTAATTCCGCATTGGGGCTGGACCAGCAACAGGTCAACCATTGGTTTGGATGAAAAACCAAGGTTTTTAACACTTATATCCCCAGCAGAGTTGCCATTTTTATGTGGGGTCGTTTTTTTTACCTCCCCGTTTCACTTGGGAGGACGGCACGCTAGACCCTTCACGCGAAATTTGGAAGGAGAATGTGCCCGGGGCGGGATGAATTTTGTTTCAGTTCTTCCTACGATATCACACGAACTTTTTAATTGTCCTAACAAGTAGGAAAGGGGAAAAAGATCTCAAATTAACCCTAGGAGTTTTCTAAGTGTGGGGATTTCACCTAGACTAGAAATTCTGGAGTTCGGGGGGTCGGTTATACATAGGGAAGAGTTTAAGCACCCTACATATCCGTAGTGATTGTGATTAATTTGAAAAGACAGACAGGCAGACAAACAAACTGACTATTTTTGGTATTTTATTAGCTCGTTGAGATTCCTTGTGAACCTCATGCCTACATATCCCTAGTGGAAGTCAGAGCTTAATGTAGTTCGGAGAACTAATTAGGGAAATGAATTATTTTTGGTGCCTTGCTTGAAGCTCAAGGTTAAAGCTTTGAATTAAATCTCTGTTTACAGTAAAGAGACATGAAGTTATCTTTATAGAGAGGTATTTCTACTATTCCACCACAAACATTAAAAGAGTGACAGAATAACTAAATTCATTTCATTCAAGAGGGGGACCTTACTTGTGTATGTGCAAGTATACCGGTCAACTGTGTCTTGAATGAAAGAAAGATGCTCATCCAAATTAGGGAAAGTTAATCACATGTCTGGGTTTTACTGCCAGCTCATGCCTTTCAAAATTATAAATGGGAGACTTGATTAAAATTAAAATGAAATGTGATGTTTGTTTGTATGAATGTGGTAGAGTAGTAAAAATATCTCTCTATAGAGATAAGCTATGTCTATCTACTGTATAAAATATTTAACTTTACCTGGCTTGCATGAGGCCCAAGCTTGAGGCTTTTTGATTGTTTTTATTGACTCTGGGAGATAACTCTACTGGGGGTTAATTACGGGGAATTTGTGTTCTGTACAAAGCCCAGAATTGAGGCTGACTCTAGTTGGAGAGTGTTTAATTGATGGATTTTATTTGGTGTTCTGTACAAAGCCTAGAATTGTGGCTGGATCTACTTAGGGAGACTCTATTTGTGTGCCTTGTATGAAGCCCAAGGTTGTGGCTAACTGCTGAGGATAACTGTGTTTTGTAAGACTATGGATGACTCTATTTGTGTGCCTTGTACAAAGCCCAAGGTTGTGGCTACTCTTAACTATGGAAGTTATTTAATTTGTACCTTGTATGAAGCCCAAGGTTGTGGCTAATTTAGCTAGAGGAAAGATTATTTTTTGCCTTGTACAAAGCCCAAGGTTGTGGCGGACTCTTAAAGAAACTGAGTATGGAAGACTCTATGGGGAAAAGATCCTTGAGATTAGGAATCTTTGACACAGAAAATGTGGTTTATCTGCCTTGTATAAAGCTCAAGGTTGTGGCTACTAAAAAAATGAAGGACTCACTGAGGGAGTTTTATTCTGCTAGTGGATTTAATAAACTAATTTATTTTTATGTTTTTTGGAAGCTAACCCTTTCCAGGGATTTTGACTCAGCTGGAGAAATAGTCTATTAAAAGACTGGATTTTTGGAGGCTAACCCTTTCCAGGGGTTTTGACTCTTTGAAATAATGAATCTTTGGATTTGAAGGAGTGATTTTTGGAGGCTGACCCTTTCCAGGGATTTTTGTTAAAATGATGGAATGATTGGAGGCTAACCCTTTCCAGGTGTTTTGTTAAAATGAATGAATGTTTGGAGGCTAACCCTTTCCAGGGGTTTTTGTTAAAATGAAGGAATGTGTGGAGGCTAACCCTTTCCAGGGGTTTTTGTTAAAATGAATGAATGTTTGGAGGCTAACCCTTTCCAGGGGTTTTGACTCAAATGGCAGAAAGATTATCTAGTGGAGACATCTTGTTTAAAAGCCCAAGATTAAGGCTGGCTCTAACTGAGAATAAACAAACAATGATCCTAGACTCTGCTAAGGGAGATTGATGAAGATAAGGGTGACAGAGACTGTCCATGTCTCTCATTCCAAAAAAAAGTGTACTCAATATTAAATTGAGACAATCTTAGCTTGTTTAAAGTCTGGTTTAAAGTGGAAGAAGCTCACCAGGATAGGCTAAAAGGTAACTAAAGACCTGTTCCTATGTTTATAAGAAACCTGATGGGTCCTTGTATAAAAGCTCAAGAGGAAGCTGGAAATGCTTTTAAGAAGCCTGTGGGTCCTTGTACAAAGCCCAAGAGGAGGCTAATCGAGGGTCCTTGTTATAGCACAAGAGAAACCAATGTGGTTTTGAACTTATTTTGGCTCTAAGCAAATGGGTAAGAGGTTTCACCGGGAATAATTCCTCTTTGGGTGGATGTGTCCTATTTTGGGTTCTAAGGCTTTTGCCAAGATGTTTCACCGGGAATAATTCATCTTGGGGGGTTTGAACTACAGATCTCTAATTAGGAAAGAGCCTTCACCGGGAAGACATTCTCAATCCTAGGCCATATTCCTATAATATATGTATATAGTTTAACTGTCCTAGGGTTTACACTCAGACGTAGTTCTAAACAGTATATAAACAGTTCTATATTTTGACAGTAATTTAAATAAAGACTGTAAATTGAAAGCTATAAAGCCTAACCTGGATGGAGTGGAGGCCTTTGAAGAAGTATGTACGAAGCCTCAACAGCAATTTTTGTTGTTTTGTTGATAACAGTGGAATACTTATTATAAATAGTTAAGGGTTTTTGGAAACATAAGAAGTGAAGATGGACAAAGGTCCATAGGTATCTGAAGAGTTTCACCGGGAATAATTCCCTTCAAATACCAGAAGAAAGTTTTGAAAACAGAAAGAAGATTTTGTAAATACAGTTCTTGAAAACAAACTATGAAAAGAAAAAGGTGCTGGGTCTTACACTCTAATAGAGGCCCAATGATTTATTTACTATTTATGAAAAATAATTGAAAATGAGATGAAATGATACAAGGTTTTGTTGTCTGAAAACTTTGATCGTCTGTTTAATCGGATATTTGAAAAACAGTTTTGAGAATTGACAAAAGTTAACCTAATTAAGGTAAAGACCAAATCTATACCTAATTAGGACCTAAATGATTAGGGTTCTATCATAAAATTATTCACAACAAATGATTAGGTTTAAAAAATCAAATGAAAATGTATATTTAAAAGCATTTAGAAATACTTAAAATATACCATTTTAAACCTAATAAAAATACATGAAATAAATAATATTTTTGTGATTTTTTTGATTATTCATAAAATAGATATGTTAAATGATAAGTGTGTGAAAAATGAAGTGAAAATGATTTAATTTGAAAGGTGAAATAATTAGTTAAAGTTGTAAAAAAAATAAAATGAATAAGTGGTAAAAAAAGGTTTTGGTCTCCTCCAAGGTTTGAACCCACGCCCTTTATGTTACCAACCCAAAACAACACCACTGAGCCAACGCGCGCTTGGTAACAAGATAATGGTTCCATTGCAATACATAGGTTATCCAAGTGTATAGAAGCAAAAAAAAAGAAATAAAATCAAAAAGTCTGGGGCGAGGGGGATTCGAACCCCAGACCTTGGGCACGCGCAACACACAAACACTCTTTACCACTAGGCTATAAAGATTTAGTCGTTTATGAAACAACCACCATTCAAAATAAAATAAACTTTAGCCCTGAATTTGAATTTTGCGCGCCACCACCATGGTCATCTTCAACCTCTAGCTTTTGGATTTTTGAAATTCTGAACTCTCTCAATTCTCAACCGTTTGCAAAGATGTAAAGAGCAAACTTGCTCTAAATTCTCTCACGATTTTAAATATATAACTAACATAAATTTATATTAACTATAACTATCTAATTTTCCAGAAAACACGAAGCACACATAAAACCTAATTTTAAAATTAAATGATGGATACGATGAATAAATGAATGACGATAGAGGGTTTTTAATCCTCTGATGATGCTAAATAAATTGGTATCGAGATATATGAGAAAGAGTACTTGAATAAGTGGGTTAGAGTATGAAAAAATACCTCTGAAAATGGAGGTCGTGAGGATGATGAGGAACACCTGGGCTTGTGTGAGTGATCCTAAAAGTTTCCTTTGGACTCAGTGATGCTAACTGAATGCTTATTCTGACTTCAATCCTTCTGAATTGCTCTACCCGACACCTTCGATTTGAGCTTCGAGTGGACATGGAGGATGGTGAATCTTCAGTTACAGATGAGCTGCAGCCATCTAAACAGCTTCACTATGCCCTAAGGAACGTGTCTGGATGCTTGGCTTTGTTTGAAACCTTCTGAATTGTTTTATGGACCTCCAACTGCAACAGCTCCAAAGTGAAAGCAACAATGGTGTTCTTCCACCTACAGAAGTGATCCAGGTGCTTGGATCACCTCAAATGAGTCCCCTTGAGATGTTAGAATGCTTACTTTCCAAAGATAAGCTCTGGTTTGAAGAAAACAATTCTTCTTGCCAAAGAACTTTGAAAAACCATAAGCATGAGAAGAGAAAGAGAAAGCAATGAATAGGGTTGCTTTGGTGTGTGTAATACTGAGGAATGCATCTGTATTTATAGGCAAATGAATGCAGAGCAATTGGACATCGTGAGCTTGCTTAGTGAAGGAAGTTTGGTTTCTTAAGCATGAAGGAATTCAAAGAATATTCCAAGTGCAATGATGAGCTCTTTGATACCACTCCCTAGCCATCGGTTTTGCTTGATCTTAGGGGACAATTCTGATGCAGAAGTGAGCTCCAATTGGTTGGGAAGAGATTCCTTTGGTGATTCATCAATTTGCCATAAATTCTCAAATGTAATCATTACATAATCACATGTCTTTGTTTTTGGGAATATTCTCCAATCCTTATGCAATGATGGAAATTGATGTATGGCATGCTTGCAGATGTATTAGAGGTCGTATAGCATCACTTAGTGAAGCTATTTGCACAAAATTGCAAAGTTTCAAATTGTACATGACCTATAATTTCACTTCATGAGGCCAACTTTGAACAAACATAACTCCTAGCTCAAAATGAATTTGGAGAAGGTTGAGCACAATTTGGAAATCCCTAAACATCTACTTCAAATCATTAGTTTGGGGTTTCTTCAGAATCATTTGGGAAAATTGTGAAAAATGAGCCCAAAGTTGGATGAAAACTAGGTTAAAAACACTTAAATGATTGATTTCTTGAAAAAAGTTGCATTGTAAGATGTTGTTTTAATTTGCAAGATCTATAACTTTCATGTTGGAAGTTTTTTGAGTTGTGTAGGTGAAATTTTGAGTTCCCACAATGCCCTCAAAAACCCTAATTCCCGACTTTTTGCTCCTTGATGAATCTCCTTGAATTTCTTTGGTCAAATGACTTTAATAACCATATATTGATGATATTGATCTTTAAAAGTCATGGTTTGACCAAAAATCTTAAAAGTCAAAGGTGATCTTAAAAAGTTGACTTTTTCCAAATAAAGTGAGATTTTGGACTTTTGTGTGGAATCAAGATCTTCTCCTCAAATGAGTGATGTAAATGGATTATATTGAGGTAGTGGAAGTCCTTGAAACATGTCTTGAGTTTTGGATCCATGCCCTTATGAAAAGTCAACCATCCAAGTGAATTAGGTCAAAAACCCTAATTGTCGACCAGATGAAATTGATGACTGTGGATCTTGGATTGGAGTGTAATGCCCAATGGATCTTGTTATATGGATCATTTGAATATGATTGAAGTCTTTGATAGAGGCCTTGGATCTTTTTAGGGTTTCCCAAAGGTAATCCCTGATTTCAGTCCCTGATAGGCTTAAAAACCTAGTCTAGTAACCTGAGTAAATCTGAGTTCAGATGAATTGGTGTCTAATCAATTGTATGTGAATATAAATGAAGCTTTTGAGTCCTATGATTGTGTTGGAGACTAATTCTTCTATTGATTGATCCTTTGTCTGAGTTCTTTTACTTCTGACCATCCTCGATTAAATGCCAGATGAAGAAGTGACTGCTCTTGGGCATTTGTTTTTATTTGATGAAAAGCCTGAAGATATGACATCTCAAGGGGGTCAAAAATTAGGGTATGACAGGGGTTAAACCTCATTTTGCACTTCTGGGCTTGTTCGAAGACCTTTTTGAGATGAGCGACATGATCGGTCTCCTCTTAGGACTTGACGATCATATTGTCCATATAGACTTCGAGAAAATCGCCGATCTCCGCCCGGAACACTTTGTTCATCATTCATTGGTATGTAGCTCCGACGCTTTTTAGACCGAAGGGCATTACGTTATAGTTGTAGTTGCCCGATTCGTTCATGAAAGTCGTGTATTTTTGGTCTGTTTTAGACATGGGTATTTGGTTGTACCCAGAATATGCGTCCATAAATGATAAAAGTTTGAAACCTACGGAATTATACATTAATTTGTCTATGCTAGGCAGAGGGTAAGCGTCTTTAGGGCTTGCCCTATTAAGGTCGATATAGTCAAATCACATGTGCCATTTTCCATTAGATTTCTTTACAAGTACAACATTGGAGAGCCAAGTAGTATATTTGGCTTCCGATATGAATTTAGCCTCTAGGAGGTCCCTAACAGCTAGTTCGGCCGCAGCCGTTTTCTCCGGGGATTGCTTTCTTCTCCTTTTGGTGACGGCTTTGCACGCGGGATCGATCGTCAGGTGGTGGCACACTATTTCTGGATCGAGGCCGGGCATTTCGGTCGCGCTCCATGCGAAGAGGTCGGCGTTCTCCCTGAGGCAGGCCCTGAGTTGCCTTCAGGATAGTTCGGGTAGGTCCGTATCGATCTTGCTATCAGCTCGAAATCCCCGTCGGGGATTGGACGGAGACCTCCCTCTGGTGTCTTCGCATCTGCTTTTCTTTCGAATTCTTTATGGAAGCGGCTGTCCAGGTCGATGGTGTCAATGCGGGGCATAGACTTGTTGGGCTCGGGGCCTGCGGTTGATGCTGCTTTGTCCTAGGCGGCTGCTTTTATAGAGCTGAGACCTTTGGAGGAGACTTTGAAACATCTTCTGGCCGCTTCGATGTCGGCGTTAAGCGTTGCAACTTGTCCTTTGGCTGTGTAGTACTTGAGTTTGAGATGCACGGTTGAGGGGACCACGATCAGCTCGGCCAGGGTCGGGCGTCCCACAATGCACTGGTAGATTGAGGGGCAGTCAATGACCAGGAATTGGACTTTGACGGCCCTAGCGGTTTCCGCCGATCCAATTGAAACGATGAGCTCGACGAATCCCCGTGGTTTTGTCATAGTGTCGTTGAACCCTTGTAGGTATGATCCTATGTAGGGGGTGAGCTGGCTGTCGTTAAGCTGTAGTGTTTTGAACAGTTGGGAGTACATAATGTCCACCGAACTCCCTTGATCGACTAATATGCGTCGCACGTCAAAGTTGGCCATTTGAGCCTGGATGATGAGGGGAATGGTCGCACTTGGGTGCTCCGCCGGGCAGTTGCTTGAACTAGCTAAAATTAGCTCATCGAATTTCCGTTTTACGGATCTGACGGTGAGTTTGCTGAATCCTCCCCCGAATATGACCATGGCGGAGGGGAATATTTCCCATGGGCTGTGAAGAGAGGGGGTGGATGATACCCTGGCCCAATCGAGGAGGTAAAAGTCCTCCGGTCTGGTGATACTCATGGCCACTTGCATGGCGGGCGTATCTTCCGCTGGCTTTTCCTCGGTGACTGGCTTGGCTTCTTTGGCAGCCTCTTGCTTCTTAGCGTATTGCTTTAGGTGTCCTTCTCGGATTAATATTTCTATTGCGTCTTTCAAGTGGATGCATTCTTCTGTGTTATGCCCGTGGCCTTTGTGGAACCGGAAGAACTTCGATTTAACCACGTTTGGCCGTGCAGGCATGGACTTTGGGAAACGGACTTTGCCCGTTTGGAATTCTGCGTTTGCACATTCGTTCAAGATGCATTCTCGGGATGCATTCAGAGGGGTGTATTCCCGAAACTTTCCTGCTGGTGCCTTGTAGTCTTTCGGATCTCGACCTTTATCTTCTTATTAGTCCCTCGGCGAGAGTCGTCTTGACGGACAGCTTTAGTATTTTCTTCCTACTATCTTGAGTTACGGACTGCGTGGGCCGCCTCCTTTTCCTCGTATTGTATGTATGCCTGGGCCTTAAGGAAGAATTCGTCCAGAGTGGCAGGCGTCTCGATCCCGACGGCTTTGGCGAAATCTGAGCGTGGCCGGAGGCCTCGCTCGAGCAAGAACTTCTTCATATGGGCGGTTGTGGACACTTGCACGGCCTCTTTGTTAAACCTCTCTATGTAGGCCCGGAGGGATTAGTCTTTTCTTTGGATGATGGCTTCCAGGGAGGCTTCAGACTTTGGATTTCTTCGGGAGGCCGTGAAGTGTCTGGAGAAAAGTTTTTCGAGCACTTTCCATGAGGTGATGGATTCTCCGGGCAAACTATCGTACCACGTCATGGCCCCTTTGCATAGAGTGGTCGGGAACAGACGACACTTGATTGCTCCAGGAACCCCTCTGTAATCCAGGAGGGCGTCGATGTTTTCGATTTGCTTGTCTGGGTTGGTGGTCCCGTCATACATGCCTAGTGGCGGGGGGTTTTCGAGACCGGCCGGTAGGGGTGCTTCTAAGATCGCGTGGGACAGGGGGCCCCGACGCTCCTCTTCTTCGTCGTTGGCGGAAGGAGTGAAGGACCGGCTGCGACTCCACCTGTGTCGCCTACGGTTATCGTCGTGTTTCGTAAGAGGTGACCTAGATCTTCTTTTTGGTCGAGTGGAATGTGAGCAACGTTGGGAGCGGTGATCGCTTGACCATTTCTTGGAAGCGGGGCCCGTGTTCTCCCTGGGTGAGGGTGAACGAGGGCGTTTCTTGGGAACCATGTCGTGCTGGGAGTGAGATTTATGGTGGGGGGAGTCTTCGAGCGGCGCTTCCGCTCAAGTGCCCCAATCCTATCGTTCTACTGCTGAATAAGTGCGTTCGTCTGCGCAAGGGCGGCCAGAACGGTTGTCATGGTCTGATTCTGGGGAGTTAGAGCTTTGGTTTCTGGATTCTTGCAGGAGGCAAGAACGGATCAAGAAAGTGCAAGAAGAGAAAACGGGGAAGCTGGAGTTCCCACAGACGGCGTCGCTGATCTTACCGAGCAGATCAGATGGCCAGTAACAAAGAAGGCTTGAAATCCGGAACGGTTGAGAGGGGGAAAAATGGTTGTACCTGCAAGACACTCCGTTGCCAAAGTAAGTATGTGTTCAACAAGGTACAACAAAGTGAGAGATTTTGGGGGTCAGAAAAAGATTCCCCTACCCTTTTATGTTAGAGGGCTATTTATAGGGTAGTCCTAAGCGAAATTGGCTCCGCTTTGCAAGGCGTGAAGCTAGACGGCGCGTGAGCTGTCTGCTACCGAGCACGGGGTTCTCTCATGCTCGGTTATGTCTGGTGTTTGCCCGGAGCGGACCGGGGGAGGTTGTCGTGCGCACGTCCAGAGTGCCTTGAGTCGAAGGCTGGATTGGCCCAATAAGAGTGATTGGGCCGGTCCAGAACACTTACCATCTCATTCAAGTAATCTTTAAGGGGCTTTTTGGGAGTTGGTATTTGGAGAGATTTAGAGGGGAATGCTTTGGAGGATTGCGTTTATATATTAAAACATGTTTGATATTTTTTAAAAAATTTAAAAAACAATATGATTTTATATGCTAATGTAGTATATTATTTTTAAACTTTTTAAAAATATCACACACATTTAAAAATATAGGCGCAACCCTCCAAAACCTTACATTCCAAAATCTCTAAAAAATCAACTCTCAAACAGCTCCTAAATAAATTTTCTTAAGTGTTAATTTGTGTTTAAATTATTTTCCATTTTTATAATTTAACAGTAATGTATTTTTTTTACTATTTCAATTTTAATTTATTTACAATTCAATAATTTATTTCATCTAATTTTAAAATAATTGACCAATAAATATATTTTTAACAAATTTGATTCTTAGAACTCAAATTTAGAGATATTTTCAAAACCACCTTAGACACATAACATAACTCAACATAATAACTTGTTCGATTATCACAATCATTTTTACTATATATTTAATTGATTTCTTTACTTCCCACCAAAAATATTGGTAACATAGGAGGGTTGCACATTAGAAGAAAAAAGAAAAGAGAAATTCCAGCGAAGTAATGAAGAGAAATTGAGGTTTACAATTAAAAAATGTAGAAGAGGGTTTTTTTTAAAAAAAAAAGAACGTGAATCCATGTCAACGAAATGAAACAGAGTCGGAGTCATGCTTGTTTTTGTTAATGTTGTTTTGTGTTTGATATCTGGTTGTGTAACCTGCACGTCTCTCCATGTGGCATATGATTCGATTCGTAACCATATCAAAATATGATGTGTGCTGCTGCATAGCATGGTCCCCACTCCCCATGGTTGGACTGGAGCCAGTTACAACACAGCTCAGACGGCACCATATCACACTCGTCCCACTTTTTGCAATTTGATGATGAATTCTGAGATTCGATATTACAATGCCAAGTTAAAATTACACGCTTGCCATTGGTTTTAAAGACTTGGTACCACGTACGGAAGATCCCATATGCTTCATCTTCTCCAACAGCTACCTACTCTTCTTTTATTTTCAATCATATTTTAACATCTTATGGAGGATCGGATCCTATCACTAAAGACTTGGTACCACGTAAGAACTCATGTATCCGCAAAGATTTCTTTGTTAAATCAATTATAATTTTACAAGAGTTTAACAATTTCTTATGAAAAGATACGTATTCTTCTTTTTATCCTAAATGACAAATAAAAGGGACATGTAAAACAAATTCAACTTCAAAACAATTTTTATTAAATTAATCTTATTATTCTAAGAGAGTTTGAGTTAACTTTGGATCTTAGGATTAATTTTTTAATAGCAATTTTGTTTGGGTTAATGTAGACGGTATTTTTTTGGCCTCTGTGGTTGAGTTCTTCAATCGTAGAATTGAAACCCTGTCGTTTAAGTATATGTTTCTTTTGGTGAGAACTAATCTTAAATCGAAGTCTATTTGAGACTATAGTCAATCTGCTGACCAAGAAGCTATATTTTTTAAAGCACATATATGTCAGTTTGGGTGGTCAAATCGTCGTTCTTAATTCAGATTTTAGTGCTATCCATGTTTTTTTTTGTATTTTATGAAGATGCTATAAAGGTTCGGAAGAAACGAGTTAAGATTCAAAAAAGGATTTTTTTAGGGAAGTGTGAAAGGTGATTCTAAGATCTCTAGGGTCAAGTGGGAAGTGAATATGGAGATTGGTAATATTGGCTTTAGGTGTTCAAAGCGATATTGTATTAGCATATGATTCTAGGTTGTTTTCTTTCTTTGGGGAGGAAGAACAACATGTTTTTGATCGACTTTGTTTTGGCGGAAAGGCGTATCTCTTCTTGAATCCAAGGAGGATGACCTGTCTGATTGATTTATAGATGATATTTTTAGGATTGTGTGTTTGAGTCTTCAAACTTATTTTTGGGAGGATCCTTGGGTGAGCCTTCCTCCCTTAAGAAAAAGTTCATTGCTCTTTATTTGATCTCTACTTAACAAGATGGTTTGGTGAGAGAGATTGACATGATGGAGAATGTGAATCTTGTCTGGGATCTTAGGTGGGGGAGAATCTTTTTTCTCCACGAGTTACCTATAGTTGATGACCTTCTCCCTACGCTTTATAGTTAGAATCTATCTTAGGACAAAGATAAGTGAAAGTGAATTTATTCAAAAGATGGTGTTTTCTCTGTTGCCTCTGTTATGCATCTTTATCCCTTCTTTTCGCCTGAGCTGACTACTAATTTGACCCTCCCCTTAATTTGTGTTAACTAGGCTCCTTCTAAGGTGGTGTCATCTCTTGACAACTTCTTCAAGGAAGGCTTCCTTCTAGAGAAAACATGTTTAAAAAGGGGTGATTTAAATGAGATTGTTTTTCCTTTTAGTGATGGTATGGTTAAGTCGGTCGCTTATCTCTTTGTCACTTGTGATTTAGTACTGTCAATGTGGTATAAGATATTTCATTGGTTAGGTTGAAAAGTGGTTATTCCTAGTTACCATGAAATTTTATTTGAGTATTTCCTCTCTTTATATGGTAGGGCTAAGTCTAGAAGTGGTTTTGTTATGATTTGACATGCTAATGTCTTGTCTATTTAGAAGGTTCGTTACAAAGGTATCTTTAATGGTGTCTCAACAATTATTGAAGAAGATGAGGAGAAGAGTACTTTTTTGACTTGTAAATGATATTTAGGTAGAGCATATGAGGACTCATGTACTTTCTCTAATTTGCTTCAAAACTCTATCCTTCACCTAAACCAATAGCGGGTTGAGAGTTTGTCTTGATTTCGAGGTTGATGGTGGTTTGTGGTTTTTTCGTTCTCTTTAATTATAGTCTAATATGTTGATGATGGTCCTAGTAGTTTGAGATCTAACATGAATCCTATGAGTGAGGTTTTTAGATGCTCATGTGTGTTTATCTAGGGGTGGCAAACGGGCATGCCCGCCCTGTTTAGACCCGCCAAGCAAAAGCCCGCGAAAAAACGGGGCGGGGCGGGCATATTTGATTGTGCGGGCCTAAAACCTTGCCCCGCCCCGCAAAAAAGTGAGGGCGGGGGGGGGGGGGGGGGGGGAAGCCCGCGGGCATTGAACCTTTTAGGTCTAAAAATAGTAAAATTGTATGAAAAATTTAATGCCCGCAAAAGCGCGCAAAAAAAAGGTGCGGGGCGGGGAGGGCACATTAAAGGGAGTGGGCCTAAAACCTTGCCCCACCCCGCGTAAAAGTGCGGGTAAAACAGGCTTTCCCCGCGGGCCGGGCCCGTTTTGCCACCCCTAGTTTTATCTATGTGTTTCTTAAGGGTTTTTAGTTGTTATGTAGTTTTATTGTTGGTTTTTCATTTTGCCTTTTGTGCTTGTTGTATCTTTTGTTGAGGTGGTCTGCTTAGCACTCTCTGATATCAATTTCTACCCTTCAAGTACTTTGCCATTATTCACGTTTTTATTAATATATTATTTTGTCATTTAAAAATTGTGTCGGCAGTAGTATATACAATAATAATTAAACGAGATAATTGTAAAACTAGCAATGACTTCTATATAAGACATCCATTTTAAAACAAGTTTTATTTGTTAAATGACACTCATTTTAAAAAGGAGAGAATAATCAATTCTCTTTTCTAAAAAATAAATTTAAAAAAAATAGAATTTGTTAGTAAATTTAAAACTTAACTCAATTTTTTTAAATTCTTGTGATTTATTTATGAGAATCAAACATAAATAAGGACCATGATAATGTTCCACTTCTTTAGTAGAAAATTCATCATAACTTCTTATTTGAAAAAAATGTATATCTTGATTACATAACGACTAATTTTAATTTTAAATTTTAGGTTACGTTCAGTGTCATATTTTATTTTTTATTTTAGAGTTTTAAAAGATAAAATTAATTAATATTAAATTTTATATATTTTAAAAATTAAAATTAATTTATATAGTGGTAGTCGATAGTAGAGTGGTGGAGATATGGTGTGGAGATTGGCGGTGATCGCGGATTGTCGAAGTGGTGGTAGACCCTAGTCATAATGTTGATCAATCGTGGTTAGTGGTGTTTAGATTGTTGGTCAAAAGTGGAAAGAATGGTGATCCTAGGTTGTTAAAGTGGTGGTTAGAGTGGTAGTCAAAGATAATCAAATTTTAGATTATAGATGGATAAAATGGATCGTAAGTTCAAGAGTGCGCCTAAGAGGGGGTGAATTATGACTTTAAAAATTTATCGGTTTTTAGAAACAAATTGTTCTTATTTTTTTGGTTGGGGTGAAGAGTTTTGAAATGTGATACTTTCTTTTCTGGTTATAATTTGTGAAGGCGGTAAATGCGAAAAAGTAAAGAACATGGCGATAAATTCTGGTTCTCCTCACAATCCAAGAGTACTCTAGTCCCCTTACCACATGTAAGAAATTCAATTATTGTCAGATCTTTAGACAAGACACGCCTAGTCTTTCTATACAAGACTCTAACACAATCAACAAGAATAATCCTCTTGTGATTCAACCAATTTGAAATGAGAACAATCCTCTCCAATTCAACTCTCTTGCTTCCAACAATCCTGAATCGCAAGGAACAAACCAAACAGGTAGAGCAAGAAAGCAATCCTTTCCTTTCTACTATCTTGTTTTCAACAATCCTGAACAACAAGGAATTACAACCAAATCTGAAAATTATTTGAGTAAATAAAGTTGATGAATATCTATCAATCACTAGGATTAATCTTCCCTCCCAAACAAGCAACTTATAATAACAATATAGTGCTCAAGTGTTTATGAGAATTATATGAATTTTCTGGAATGTTATGAAGATACATGCAGAAAATTATTTATGAAATATTAAGAACAAAAACACTTGTTAGAAAATTTGAGTGAAAAAAATATGATGTTGAATTGCAATGAAAGAGGTGATTTTTAATTTAAAATTTCATGTATTTATATGAAACATGGTAAAGTTTGAGACATTTTCATGAAGGTTTGCAATAGTTTAGAATAACAATGGTTCATGAAAAAAAACATAATTTTGAATTATTTACCGTACTTCTTAAGTCAGTTAAAATGGGAACTTGACTTAACAAGTTCGCAGGATTTTTCAAATTTCAAATTTAAAAAATACTGTTTTAGAACGTTGTAAATTGTGGCGATTTTTGTGTTGTTACAGCAGCCAAAATGCCACAATTTACCAAAAACTGCGTGATTGAAAAAAATTGAAAAAATGTCTAATTATTTGAACCAACCTAATGCAGCATCTATTGATTTATCCAAGTCAATCGATTATATTTAAAAGTGATTTAACATGGTTTAAATATGATTAAAAAAATTATATTTGAAAGTGATTTAACATGGTTCAAATATGATTAAAAAAAATTATATTTGAAAGTGATTTAACATGGTTCAAATATGATTAAAAAATTATATTTGAAAATGATTTTCAACATAAATGACCAATGTATGCAAGTGATTGTTTGGAGAATAATTTGACCATCAAAATTATCAATATAATTGCATGCTTACCTCTATTAATC